>NC_059430.1:47453848-47476422 GCF_021028975.2 Sphaerodactylus townsendi | reverse complement strand
TTTTATCATCATGAAACGGTGCCAATGTGGGTGAAGTCCTCAAAAATTCATAACTTCCTGGCCACACAATATGCAGAGGTAAGTTCACTCTTTCTGAGAAGATTTTATTGAGCCAGATCTGGGAAGAATCAAAGCAAAGCAATGGAAAATCCAGAAAATGGATCATCTGGAGTACAAACGTTATGCAAATGTTCCCAAAAAAACCTCACTTCAGCTTGGATGCCAAACAAGAGCAAAACCTTCTCATGGGAGCCACCTAAGCGGGTAAAGGGAGTAAAGACCAAGTGTCTCTGAACTTACTCTCCAGTAAGTCAGCTCAGAGTCAGCAGCCAGGACTGAACAGGTCAACCTGCCACAGGCTGTTTGGAGGGGGGAGGGGGAAGACTGAGGTGATAAGAGTGGGGGCTGTGTGGGGAGAGCCTCACCAGTCCCATCCAGAACACTCCAAGCAAGCTACCAAGAATTGTGCTGGGAGGGGGGGAGAAAAATATAGAGGTGAAGAGAGGTGGGCAGAAAAGAACGAATGCTGAGGAGCAGCAGAAAGAGAAAGAGAGAGCTAGGGAAGATGGCCAGAAAAAAAGAAAGAAAGCTGGGGTAGGGTGGCAGGTTCCCACTTGCTAGTGCCCATTGTGTTTTTTCACACAACAGGGTCCCCATCTTCACAGCCACCCAAACTCTCCCCATCTTCACAAGCACCCTGCTGGCTTCCCCTCCTCCTCCAAGATCCAGCTTTGCAAATTAAGGGGGTTGCCTATGAAGATGGGGGAGAAAATCTCCCCATCGTCAAAGGCACTTTGCTCTCTCCCCCCACCTCCCCGCAAAGCCAGGATCCAGCTTTGCAAACCAAGGGGGTGGGGGGAGGGTTGCTTATGGTGATGGGGAGAACTCTCTTCATACTCACAGACACCTTACTTCCCCTCCTTGGAAGGGTGCAAGTTTAGTGTTTCTGCTGGGTTCCATTTCCTGTATATTTGCCTCATCCACATTGCTTGCCCTGGGAGGATCAGTTTTCTAGAGCCCACTGTATTTTTTTACACAACAGATTTATTGCTAGTATGTTTATATTTACACATGCTTGTTTCAGGGCACATAAGAAGAGCCTGCTGGATAAGACCTGGATAAGTCCATCTAGTCTGGCTAATTATTTCACATAGCAGCTGAGCAGCTGCTCTGGAGAACTGAACAAACAGGACCTAGAGGTCAAGACCTTCCAATGTTGCTGCCTCCCGGCTCAGGCACTTCTGTCCCTTTTATATGAGGGAACAATTCAAAGTGCTGGTTCTTATCTTTAAGGCCCTAAATGGCTTCTGTCAGCTGATATTTGAAGGCCCGTAACCTCCCAAACTATCCAACCAGAGGTCACTTGAGCCCTGTTGCAGCCTTATTGTGTGCTTCTACCTATGATGTGAGGCAAGTCGCAACTAAAAACAGGGCTTCTTCACTGGTGGGACCTCACATTTGGAAACACCTTTGAGGCTTTGTCTGGTGCAGACTTCATTGTCCTTTAGATGCCAGGAAAAAAACATTTGTCTTTACCCAGGACTGTTCCATCTTTGTTAGTTGTTTCTACAGTAAACTTCCAGCCTGAGCAATCTGCAAACTGTTTTGAGCGGCTGTCTAGAGTAGTGGCATTTTATAAATAAATGAATAGTATTACAAAATAAGGCATTAAGATGTTATACTGGTTCTACAGAAACACTGACGCCATGGGGGTAAGCATGTGGTATCATGCTTCTTCTAATGCTAAAAATCCCAGACATGGTTTAAGAATGGGATTACATCAGTGGTGGTTGTTTACAAGCACCATTTTAACAACTGGTTCTGACAAAGTGGTGCAAACCTGCTGAATCCCACCACTGGGTTACATCCACCTGAATCTTATTTATTAGGTTTATAACTGTCTTCCAAGTTGAAAGAACAGGCTTTCCTGGTGCCTGCATCCCAGCCATAACTAAAACAGTACAGTAATTTAGAGCGCTCAGGAGGCAAACACACACCACAGATTAGCCTCATTCAACACCAACAATAAAAACCCTGTTTAAACACAAATAAATTCAGCTTCAAGAAAAAAAATAAGAATCCTAGAACTGTAAGAAGTATGCTTCCTTTCAAGTAGTTATGGGATATTCCTTCCAACCACTTGGTATCACTTCCCAGTTTGGCATCTACTGATCCCAAAATAATCTACAGTTCTTTAATATATAAACAACTGCAATTTGCTCTGTTCTCTGCCTCACAAGAGATTTGTGAATTACCACTGTGCATTTGGGACAGAACTGGAAAAAACACAAGCTATTATACTTCCAACATGAAAATAACTATGCATTTCTATCCATATATTCTTGGGTGTGACACCTAGGAGGTTTTTGTACCAAGTGCAAGCTTAACCTAATTCTGTGATTCTCCTACAACTTTCCATATGGGGTTTTGCCATCATGCACTGCAGCATCCTTTTAACTCCCTCCCATTTTAATTTTTCAAAAACTTGCTTACTTTTTGATAACAGGTGACTAGTAAAGACATTTCAAATGGGAAAATATGAAAATGTTTTTTACTAAAAGAAGAATTCAACATGAATTCTTACAAAATGAGATTTAAAATCAGACAGACAACAATAAAAAGTAGTAAACAACTTTCCATAAAAGCCACATAAAACTGCTATATATTTTCCCAATGAAAGATCTAAGTGTGGTCAGTAGTGCTTCAGCAGAAGAGAGAGAGAGCGGTGCTTCTGCAGTAGAAAACTGTCCAATGGTGTTTGGGCAGGGTGAGGGTTGAAGGGGGCTTGGGAGGGCTGGAGCCAGGCTTAGCTTGGCGACCACTGCCCTACCAGACCTGGCTTGATGTTTGGGGTAGGGAAAGATTGGAGGGGACTTAGGAGGGCTGGCCTGGCTTGGTACGGGGCTGGGGGGCCTTGGAGAGCTGGTGCTAGGCTTGGCTTAATGTCTAAGGCAGGGGAAGGGTTGGAGGGGGCTTGGGAGAGCTGGTGTTGGGCCTGGCGGGGCAGTGGGTGGCTTGCTTCCACTGTTCTGCTGGGCTGGCTTGGTTTTGAAGAGGGGCAAGGGTTGGAGGGGGAGGAAGTGGCAATGGATGAATTAACAATTCTGCCTATATCTTTTGGTGTGGTGGGACAGAGTATAGCAACATAAAGCACTAGTATAATAACAACAGTGATAAAGGGGAAGAACTCTGGCTCAGTGATAGAGTACCTTTTGGCCATGAGTACCAATTGGCCATGCTGGTAGGGGCTGATGGGAATTGTAGTTCCTGAACATCTGGAGAGCCGCAGGTTCCCTACCCCTGAGCTAGACAATGTTTATCTTGTTGGACCAAAGCTCTGATTCAGTATAAGACAATTTCATATTCATGTGTCTAAAACCAAAATGTCAGATTAAACATCTATAAATCAGCAGGGAAAAATAAATCAAGCCTATATTAGGAGTAACTACTACATGTCCTCTGGAATAAAACAGTTTAATAAGTATCTAGGAGAAAATTGAGTTTCCTCAGGCTGAAAACAACCACCAAAAAGGTACCTCAAACATGCCCTCTAATCTCAGCCATAGAGCAGGGAAATAGGTCACAGCCAAACTCACATAGATTGGAGAAAGTCCCCCCACCTCCGCATGTATCCTGGTCCTATGCCATTTACAGCTTTAAAAATCAAATGTGGTTGCTTACATTGGGTCCACTAGCAATCAGCAGACAATGCAGTAAACATAACATTGGTTAAATATCCTCTCCCCAGGAAATTTCCTGTTAAAAATGCCTAACTGTTGCACTTTGTGACAAAGTTTGCAAGCACTTCTCAGGACCAGATATAGCTTGCTGAAGTAGTAGTGAGGATATTACTAAGGGAAGTTTACCTGTGGCCAGAACCACCTTCTGCAGGAACAGAAATGCAAGGTATACCAGTTTAATCTGGTAAAACACAGTCTTGGCTACTCCTGCAAACCTGATCTTTAATCAGCAGAGCGGAATACCATCAGACCACAAACCCTTAATCCGTCAGGGAAAGTGCATCATCACTCAAAACAGTGAGCTTAAGTCATGGTTCAGCTCTACCTCTAACCAACAGAGCATCCACTTTGCAAGGATTACTTTTCAGTTCGCCCACATCCATCCCTTCCCTGACTACAATTTAATGCTGCCATCAATTACCTAGAATTAGATGAAGAGGGAAAGCAAATTCTATTGGTTACACTGTACACCAAATATCAAGATAACTTATCGTAGCCGTCTCACGTTTACTATGCTATTTGACATGACAAAATGGGGCTTTGCAGACCCTTTCACGAAGGGGCAGAACATCAGCCTCCCAACACTCTCTTCTAGAATGATGAATATGTAAAAACAGGAGCCAGTCCACAGCAGGGCCACCAATCCCATCTTAGCTAGGCAGTTCAGAAGAATGTGAAGGTTGACAGAATTAAAAGCTACACAGATCCCAGTGTGGCAGGGAATTCTGAAACCATCAGATCCACTGTCTGGTTTGATTCCAAATTTCAGATTCAGATTCCGAATTTCAGATTCAGATTTTGATTCCAAAGCTCAGTCATTGCTTTGAGACGACAACCAGTTATGTTAGGTGGAAATCTGTTCTCATAACTGCCAGGAAATCAACTAGACCAGGGGTAGGGAACCTTTAACACTCAAAGAGCCATTTGGACCAGTTTTCCACAGGAAAAGAAAACACTTGGAGCCGCAAATAATTTTGGACAATTAAAATAAAGATAACATTATATATATTGGGGTTTTTTTTACCTTTTACTCCACTCATTCTGAGAAGCGCATGTATGCGCTCGCCCTGCTGCCTGCAGGGCGGGCAAGGATGAAGCCAGTGGCTTGGCCTCGCCGGCCGCCGGGAAAGCGCCCACCCCGCTCCAACGGGGCAGGCGAGAGGGGAAGCCCGCGGCGCAGCCCAGCCAACCACGGGCAGTTGGTGCGCCCGCCTTGCTGCCTGCAGGGCGAGCAAGGATGGGGCCAGTGGCTCGGCTTGTGGAGCCGCAGTGCAAGGGCAGAAGAGCCGCATGCGGCTCTCGAGCCGCAGGTTCCCTACCCCTGAACTAGACCTATCGTTTTCGAGGGTAGAATGTTTAAATAAACACCAGCCAATCCCTGTAGTGATTCCAGGCCTCCAAACCTTACCAGTGGTCTAGCTATAATAATGTAAACTTTATCCCATCCAGACAGATACCATCTCTTACACATGTCCTGCCTTATGTAGAGTGTAGAGTATTGACTGGCAACTGAGGTGTAGAGTATTGACTGGCAACTGAGACATCATTTGGGCTGCCTCTTGACCTCTAGCTCTGCCTACCATTCACCAGTCTAGTCGAGAGGGGCTAGCATTCATTCTCTCCTTCATTCTCTAGTTGTCTTTAAACACAGTGTAACCCTATGCACATACCTGGGGGATTCTTGTAAAAGTTCAGGAATCCCTAGTGGGCATGCACAACTTGCTGTGATGTGTTTAAAGATGGCTGGGCAAATAAGGAGAGAAGGTAAGTGGGGGGCATCTCAGGGAGCAGGGTAGGCACCATTTTTCCCCAAGCACCATTCCCACCCACCCCCCACTGCTTGGTGGTGTCCAGTTCAAAGAAGAAGCAGGGTTGACCCTACTTAGCTTCCAAGATCTGAGGAGATTGAGCTAGCCTGGACTACCTGGAAAAACCCCACACTCCTATGGTACCTTGCTATGTGATCTTGTGCCAGTCATAGATCCTCAGCCTAATGTATCTTACTGAGTTGCTGTGAAGATAAAATGCAGAAGAGAATGATGAAAGCTGCTTTTGGGTTCCTAGTGGGGAGAAACGCAGGGTGCAAATGAATAAATAAAGGTCACAGGGGTGGCACTAAGAGTGAGGTAGAGAGGCTGCTGGTCCCACAGATCTGCCACCTGACACTACCACCTCACTTCATTATACAGCCAACTCTGGCCAGTGATAATCCATGCTAGTCAGGGTTAGCATTTAAGCAGAGTTTGCAACCAAAGCACACAGGCGAATTGCAAACCTTGTGCCAATTGTACTTGCACGAAGTAGCAACACAACAGTATCAGTGAGAATACACCACATTATCAAGAATTAAAGTATGAATGCTTTAAAGAAGGGTAATTCTGCTTTTAGTAACCTGGCAATTAAAAACACAAATGAAGTAGAACAGAAACTTAACCAACTGAAGGCTGATAATCTATAAAAAGATTTCCTTTGTAGAACAACGACATGGTCATTAATGGGTTCAGCTTTTCCCTTCTAACTACAGTTCATTGGATTCTGCCCTTACAGAGACCTCCAATGGTTTAAAATGTCTGTTTCTGTTTTGTATGTATTCTCCAAAGCTACTGTAAAACAGCTGACCAGCATGATATATTCAGTATTTTTAATTCAGTGAAAATCGGCCATTAGTTCAACAGATGGGCAGACAACAACATGGACAACACATCTCTGTCAGATTTAATAACCTGTAAGCATGCAAATTTCTAATTTTAATCCCAGAATTTACTAAGTATAGCTAAAGTGAATTACAGTGAAATCCTAAAGACAATTACACCCTTCTATGCTCAGTGACGTTCAATGGACTTAGAAGGGTGTAACTCTAGGTAGAACTGCATTGTCAGTGACAGAAAGTTCTTAAATATTATCCCTTCTGTTATTGAGTAACAGATACATGATCTTGGGCAAGACTGAGTATATCTTTGGAAAAGAAAATATCACAGTGAAAACAGTAATTAAGGCTACATCATGTGACAAGGCAGAAACAGAAATGTTTTCGCTGTAAAGCACAAGTATTTAAAGCTGCTAGCACACCACAAGGGACTATTCTGAAAGAAACAAATTTACTGCGTTACAGTTCACCTCATTACCTCCCCCCCGCCAAATAAATCCAGACTTCTGCCATGTGCTGCAAGAACTTAATGGCAGTTTACAAAGTCCAGAGCTCAGTCCAACAGTAAAACTGTGTGTCATCGAAAGGACAACAGATAAGACCAGCCACTTGGGATTCATTTCTACAAAGGCTCAGTCACGGGATTGTTTTAAATACCATCATACATGATAACACTGGGCACAGCCTCACTAACAGGATGGTATGTGTGATATGAAGAACAAAACATGACTTAGTAAAAAGACCACTAGAGTTGAGCCTCCCTAATTTCTATGCCAATGGGAGTATTATATGTCCTTCTGACTTCATTATGTTTCCCTATACCATTCCTGGAATGTGTAATTCTTTCATGCACCCCATGCCACCAACAATAATTCCTTCCCTCCCTCAATCTAGATAAAAGATTATATACAAGGTGGTATGGAAACAGCAGCAACCAATTCTTTTAACATGTTAAGGACATTCATTTACACTTCACCAGCATAAAGCCAACAATGTATATAAGAAGAATAGAATAGAAGAATAGAATCTTTATTGGCCAAGTGTGATTGGACACACAAGGAATTTGTCTCCGGTGAATTTGTCTCCGGTAACTGCCATGAATCACAGAATGTAGCTCTGAACTAAGCCTATCTGTATCTTCAAAGCCATGTCTTGGGTTCAGCATCATGGCCACGCCAGTGCCACGTTGCATAAATCATCCCAAATCTTAGTAAGAAAGTAATGAAGTAAATAGACAGATCCCAAGAACATCCATCTACTAACAATAGTGAGCATGTAACAACATCAAAGTAGCTCACAAAATATCAAGACTAACGGCCCTATGGTATAACTAAGAATGCCCTATTTGGATGAATACAATGCGGATTTTTGCTGCTTCAATAATTGCAATTTGACATTGCACATAATGTTTTTCAGTCACTCACGCTGTTGCCAGGGAATAGGAAACAGCTAAAACTGATATCTTTTATCAGCAAGATATCTGTTAGAGTAGCTTGAACATGTTAGCCAGAACTCTCACCCAAATACAGCTGCTTAGCATAATTTTAGCCTGAAACCATAGGCTGATAACCATAATTTTAGGCTGAAACCATAAGTGCAATTGCATGGACATTATAGTTAAGTAAGTAAAACCATGAAACAGGTAAAACATTTTCAGATGTAATTTAGCTGCTTGCAGTTCTATAAAGTAGAATGCAAAGTTTGACCATGAGAAATAGCTCACAATAAAAGCATATGAACAGCCCTCATAATAGACTACAAACAACACTATCAAGAAACACAAACCAACAACACGCTGCACAGCATATAATAATATGAAGCAAAGCTAATTTGGTTGTCCCTTATTTAGGTCCTGGGATTAGAATAATGTTTTTGGATTGTTTACATTTCCACAGGATAGTTAATGTCAAACTTTAGTAAAAAGCAAGTCAAAAAATTACAAACCCAAATTTTAAAAACCCTTCATTCTGAAGAGTTCTATATCATTCACTGCTCTTATCACTACTCAGCTGGCATCATAATGCATTGTATTTCACATCCTACATTGCTTAACAGCTGGTAGTGACGTCACTCACTCTGAGTGAGCAGATTACCCTTTTTATTGGATCCTGTTTTAAACCATCCTCTCTTTGTAACACTGCCCCTCCCCCATCTTTCTGTTAAGCATTCACTTAATGGATATACACTTCTGATGAGGCAAGTACTGAATCACAAGAGCTTATGCTGGAATAAATTGTGCTGATCTCTCATACTACCGGACTCCTGCTTTATGATGCATTCCTTTCAAATCAAAAGCTTGCTGCATATTTTTTTCAACAGCATTGGTGAATCCAATAAAAGTAGCTGATTTTTTTTATTTGTGAACCGCTAGTTTTCTACGCTTTACAAAATTCATGAAATATACAGAAATACACATTACTACTACAAGCAGAACATAAATACACAAGCCACAAAAAAATACACACCATACTTTTTGCCCTCAGGAACAAACGGAAAAGGTCCTCTATGGAGTCCGCTTTGGCTTTACAGGGAACATCCTATGGGACGACCACTCTACTGCTTTGGGGGGGGGGGGGGGGGAAGGGAGGAGAACAACTTTTTATTCTCTTCTTCCTTCTCAGAAGAAGGAAAGTAGGAGTGGGCTCTTTATTCCAACTGAATCAGGCAGGAAACCGGGGGCTTTGTTTACAAGTTATGTCGAAAACCAGCTCAACAACACACACCAACTACCACAAGCACAGCAAGAGCTCTTCGTTTCACCCTCCAACTAGATCCCTTACTTACAAGGCCATTCAGATTTGGGGGGGCGGGGACCCCTCTTCAAACCGCCGTCTCCGAGGGCAAGCAACTTGGGGGGTGGGGGGGACGGATAGAGGGAAAACCAGAAAAGAGACTTTGGGATCTTTAAAAAGACCTGCAGCCGCTGGTCCACTCCCAGAAGTTAGACTCCCCCACCTATGCTGGGGAGGGGGGGGGGTGGCGTCGTAGGGGAGAGGAAAGTTTACACAAGAGCAGAAGCAGCAGGAGATAAGGAGCTCGGACTAAGGCGAACAGAGGGAGACCCTTCGAAGGAAAGAAGACCCCAGATCAACTTCGCTTCTCCAGGCTTTTAAGGAAAAGGGGAAAATATATTGGGGCGGGGGAGAGGAAAAGAAGCCATTTCCTTCTATTGTGTATCCAGTTGGCTGAGGCTGAGTTGCTCCCGTCCTGTTGCAACACCTTAAGCCAGCTGCATTTACAGATGAAAGATCCCAGCAACTTTTTCTGGGCACTCACCGGCTGAATTCATGGTGCCTGCCTCCCTCCCATGCGCCTTTTCTTCCTGCTGGCCCTCTCTCTCTCTTTTTTAAGGCATAGTGGCTCTCCTCAGGTTTGCTGCCAAGAAGAAAAATACCCCGGTAGGTGCAGAAAAGCGCAACTTGCGCCTCCGGCTGCTATGTAACATTCCCAGGCTCAGAGCGCGACCGGCCGCCTGCGCGAGCCCGAACAGCCAGGAGCGCCAGTCAAAGCCCAGCGAATCCAGTTCGGGGCGCCACAGAACCCCCTACAGGCCGAGAGCCGCAAGCGTACATCAAAATCGAGCAACTTCAGGTCGGCCGACTCCTTCCTCTCCAACCAGCACTGAGATATCCCCTCCGTCCTACTTTCCCCGCCTCTTTTTGCGGGGAGGCTTCTGGGAGTTGTAGTTTTTCCATGGATTACCGATTGAGCTTTAGGAAGGGATTATAACGCTGGGGCTCGAAGAACTCGGTTTCCCAGAGTGCCCGAAGAGAGCGGCACGGATGGCGGACAAGGATGACACCGGAGTTTGACGACGAAGTGGTGTTTGAGGTGG
The DNA here is from genome assembly GCF_021028975.2 of Sphaerodactylus townsendi. NCBI lineage: Eukaryota > Metazoa > Chordata > Lepidosauria > Squamata > Sphaerodactylidae > Sphaerodactylus > Sphaerodactylus townsendi. The sequence continues at coordinate 47,466,200 of NC_059430.1, read as the reverse complement.
GTGAAGGGGCTTGGGCGACGTCTCTGCTAGCCCACCGGGATCTAAGGGTCCTTTTCCTCGTAGCCTGAGGCGGCAGGACTGGGTGGGGCTTGTCGGTGTCGCTCCGATAAGGGCCGCGGGGGCAGAGCGTGGGGGGTGGCGGAACCTGAGGGGAATCTCAGCCTCAGAGGACGGGGTTCTGATAGTGGCAGTGGAGGAGGTACAGAGTCAGACAAAAAAGCCGGCCGGGCGGAGGGAAGAGAGTCCTGCCCCCAAACTCCTGGCAGTTGTCTGTGCCAGTTTAAATAACCTTTTATGGCCCTGTCAGAGACCACGAGTTTAACTTTCAGTTACAATTTGAGAGGGATGGTAGGTACTCTGCCGGTGTAACTCTCAATGTTGGTGTGGGAGGATCTGAAGGCTGCTCTGTCTAGCCCGTTAGAGTAATAAAATCTGGAAACACTAGCAGTGTAATATTTTAGTATTAATATTTAATAATATTTAATATTTAACAATATTTGACATTTTAATGCCAAGCAAGGAGCTAAGCTTCAGGGTCCCCAAAACTCTTCTTCGAGCTGGATGTTCAGATGTGAAAAGAGGAGGGGAGAGATTTTTCAGGTCAGAATGGAAATGGCTCATGGTCTGCGCTGGTTCTTAACAAAATTGAATGTCTAACCCGAAAAAAAAAACATCTGGGGACCTCAAAATCTTGCTCACTACTTTGTGGGTTTTCATTGGTTATAATAAAGGCTATTGACTGTAAATTATGAAAACCTACCATATACATCTCTTCTTTGAGAGGTACTTTTTCTGATTTGTGACGATCTTATTTAAAAAGTTGCTGCCTACATGAATTTTTGTACATAAAAGGATTTTTAAAAAGGCTTCCAGTTAAATACTATTTTTGCATGGTTGTCTTATCAAAATGATGTATATATTTGTTTTAAGACCCCTTGGATTTTCATGCACTTTACTTCTTCATGCTGTAAGACTGTATAGAGTTAACCTGTCACATGGTCAGGTTTTTTGCAAGGATACTAAAAATTTATGTTTTTAAAAATGTGTTTACTTAGAAACATACTCATTGAACATAGGGGGATAGGTAGGCACCAAAGTAATGCTACTTCCATAAAATCAGCAACATAATCTTTGACATTCTCAAGCTCTGTCTTTCAAGTATTACAAAAATGCCTTATTCCTTCACCAGTTTTCTTGAACAGTCCAATCCACAAGTCTCGGACCTGCATATTTGAGGGACCGCATACTGCCCTGTCAGGTCCCTCTGCTCCTCGGAGGAGAACCTGTTAAGGGTCCCCGGCCTGAAAGAGATCAGGCTGGTCTCTACAAGGGCCAGGGATTTTACATCCTTGGCCCCTACCTGGTGGAACAGGCTCCCTAGAGAGACCAGGGCCCTGTGGGACTTGCAGTTTCCGCAGGGCCTGCAAGATGGACCTGTTCCGCCAGGCGTTTGGCAGCCCGGCTGAGGATAACACCCAATACTACCTAAATCTCCTGTGGGCGCAAGGGAGGAGTGGGAGGTAGGAGGGTATATCGCCATCTGCTTTTATGAAATGGTTCCGATTTTTATTACTTTTACTGCTGTTAGTTTTAAATTGCTTAAGTTATTATACATGATTTTAGCTTATAGAGATTGCATATTTTATCTGTTGTACACAGCCCTGAGTCCTTTGGGAGAGGGCAGTTTAAAAATGCAATAAATAAATAAAGTCCCCAGTGGCTGGAGATGGCGCCGCCACCATGTCACCTTCAGCACAGGGAGGCAGCAGAAACAACAACAACAAAAACCCAGCTACCTGAAAGCCGTCTATAGGACGAAATGGAGTTATACCATTCAAAAAGTCTGAGGTCTTGGCCACAGCATCCCTTGCATGAAAGCCCAGGTGGAAGCCAACTACAGTTGGCTCCATCCCTGGGAATGCCCTGGCCTGCTCTCTCCCACCCCCCGCTCCCCGTGCCGGCAGCATAGCTTCACTGCAGTATCCCCTTCCAGGCTTTTCTGTGGGGTGCCTGGATGCTGGTGTCCTTGCCTTCTCCACCATCTGTGGTGTCTCCTACTCTGGCACAGAAGGCAGATGTGGCCATGCAGCCACGCACCGCATCCAAGTGATGATTTGCCCACCCATCCCCCGGATTGGGCCATAAAACTACCAAAGTATTTCCTTTGCCCTCAACTGGAGTTACATAGCAACTGGAGTTACATAGCAACTGGAGTTACATAGTTCTTCAAGATCATAAAATAACTTTCTTAAACTAGAAATAATACATAATCTTGAAATGATTTTGCTTGTCCAAAGGCAGTGCTTAGAATACTATTCCCATTATTACAGTCCATAATAATTCACTGTTTCCACCTGATACATTTTAGTCATATCTAAAAATATCACAGCATCGGTAAGAGGACAAGAAATTCAGTGGCATATTACATGGGTCATGGTATGAGAATAACTTGATATTATGAGATGTCCCATAGTGGGAAACTGTAGCAGAACTTCCACAATTTTACTATACTGTTCAGTTGTATTTGGTGAGAAAAATTTAATATTAGTCCTTACTGAAACTACCAGAAGACCCAGGTTTGAATCCCCACTACTTCATAAATGTTGGGTGATAATGGACCAGTTATACACTCTCAGCCTTACAACCTTTATAAGATTCTTGTGAGCATAAAATGGATGAGAGGAAAATGATATAAACCACCTTGGGTCCCAGTTAGAGAGAAAGGTGGGATATAAAGGAAGTAAATTAATAAGTACTGGTCTGGGTAGTAGCTGAAGGGAGGCTTGGTACACGTTTTGGTACGTGATGGGGCAAAAAAACAGAATATAAATCTAATAACAGGTTCAGTGTTTATATTATTAATCCAGTGCTTTGCCTTAGCCAAGGTGTCCCCTATTTGTTCCTGCTTGTATAATGCGAACAAGTTTGAATCTTATCCTTTGCCCTGCCTGGCTGTGACATGTACTTTGTGTCATCTTAATACAAAATGAAATATATTACTCTGTCACTGTTTCTAGGAGTTAGTGTATATGCCACCTCACATTGTACCCATTTTCTTCCAATGTGGGATTTGTCTCACGCTTTCTGCAGTTCAGTTCCATGCTCCTGTGCAGAGAGCAATCCTTCTGGCTCTATTAATTATGATATAAGCAGAAGACTTCTGCATTACTTTCCTGTCCACCCCACATGTTCCTTGATGTCCATGGTCTGTGGGCCAAAACCCAGGCTGAAAGTGGATGCATGTAACTGAAGTGAAAAGATATTTTAATGTAATGGGCATTTAATCATATTTGGTATTTACAACTTTAAAATAAAACTAAATGGCCAAGGAGTGATACTGGTAGAAATATAGATTCTGCTTGTTCCAAACTGCTTCACATTATTCTTCTGATTTTAGTTCAACTTGCTTCTTGATAAATTGCAGTACTACTGTTGTTTGGAGCATAAGCTTTACAGAGTTACTCTTGTATAGTATGCAGAGAACTATTTGTATTACTTAAGTGGCTTAGGCACAAGCCAGTTCAGACTTAATAGCCAAACTATTATTAGTTGATGCTTTTGGCTCATATATTGGGGGGTGGTGGTGGTGTTTCAAACTAGATTCTGATTGGGCCATAGTTTTACCAATTAAGACTTTTTGGCAAACTATGATTACCACACACAGCAGAGGTATTGGGTCCCTTACAATCCGGTTTCCGCACTGGTCATGGGACAGAGACTGTTTTGGTGACTGTTGTGGACGAACTCCAGCTCCAGGTAGATCGAGGCAGTTCTGTGCTGCTGGTGTTGCTAGTTCTCACCCCAGCGTTCGATATAGTAGATCACGACCTTATGGTCTGCTGCCTCGCCGAGATCAGAGTCCGTGGGACAGTCTTGAACTGGCTGTCCTCATTTCTTCAAGACCGGAGATGGCAGGTAACGTTTGGGGGGGGAGAACTCCAAATGGCACCCCATGATTTGTGGGGTGCCACAAGGGGCGATCCTCTCCCTGATGTTTTTTAATATGTGCCCCCTGGCCGGGTTAGTTCGGAGTTTCGGGCTGTGGTGTCACTAATATGCAGATGACACCCAACTCGTGTTCATGATGGCAGGCCATTTGGCCTTTGCCCCATGGGCTCTCCAGCGTTGTCTAGAGGCTGTGGCTGGAGAGTGAGCTGACTGAAGCTGAATCCAGCAAAGATGGAGGTTCTGGGGAGGCCGGTTGACTTTTGCCTACCTACACTAGACAGTGAGGTCTTGCATTTGGCCTCGTTTGTCAAAAGCCTGGGGGTGACCTTGTCCCTGGAGGCCCATGTCATCAAGACCACCCAAGTTGCTTTTTACCATCTGTGTCAAACCCGGCAATTGGCTCCATACCTCTCCCGTTCCGACCTAGCCACATAATCCAATCAACGGTCACCTCCAGATTGGATTATTGTAACTCGCTAGACGCTGGCCTTCCTTTGTCTGTGACCCGGAAATTAAAGCTTGTTCAACATGCAGCAGCCAGGCTCCTCTCTGAAGTGCAAAGTGGAGACCAGATTACTCCAGTTGTAAGGTTGTGGGGTGATATCTGTTCTCTGCTCCTCAGCCACGGCCTTGGTAACATTCCATGGACTGGGCTGCGTGCCCAGGAGGACTGTTATCAGTAACCTTGCTGCCTATGCTTATCATATGCTTGTGAAGTCTTACTTTCTGTTTGTGTGAGAACCGGGTTTGGAGTTTGGGCTGTCTTGTGGGCTGTGGGAGGGAGGGGCAACGCATTTCGTAAAAGCTTGCGGTTTGGCGGGAAAAGGTCAGAGTCCGCATTCTGTGTATTGTGCATCATGGAAGTTTAAGAATAAAGAACTTTTCAAGTTACTTTGATTCTAGTCCTTTCAGGTTCCTTACATTATGCGGACTCTCCTATATTTTCGGATTGAACGTGGCATCTAGGTCACCACACCATCCGTTCCTGTTGATCTCTGATGTCTTCCAGCATGCAGAGATTGGGATTCCGGGGTCCGCTGAATGCGGAATATGAGGAGGGTACGGTAGTCCCCAAAGAGGGCTTCGTCTCCTCTCTCCCAGTGTCCGCTGAGGCAGAGCCAGCGGAATCTGTCTCCCTGGTGACCCTCTCCAAGCCTCAGCTCAGCCGAAGCATGGCCTTCCTCCAACTGCAAGAGCAAGTGGACGAAGCTCCCCTGATGGCCAGACGCACGGTGTCTGCCGAATGTCTAGAGGTTCGTCAGGAGTTTTATGATCCAGGCGGCGGGGTGTCGATGGATCGTGCCCCTCGAGAGCGGCACATCACCACCCGCCAACATGTGGATTACAAACCGGTGATGCGGACGGTCACCGAAGAAATTGGATTATCGACCATTCATGGTGACACCCAGGGATCTCTGGAGAAATTCCTGGATCGTTACCTCGATGAACCTCCTCTTGAACACCAATGGCAGAGCACCGGGGTGCGCCCGAAGGGGACTCGCTTATCAGCTCCCCGGGATTCTATGGAATTTGCCCTGCCTGCGACTGGAGACGCATCCAAAGGCATCGTGGATTTAACACAAGGATCCCGAGTCCGACTTTTGTTTGCGGAAGATACCCGCGATCGGGACCTGTCGGTCTCAGATGAAGCTCGAGGGGCTGCCGCCTTTCCTGAAGGGGATTTGGAGCAGCCCCCCGAACCAGATCTGTTCCGTTGGGCCGAACAATTTGAGGCTCTCGAGGCGGCCAAACGCGATTGGGAACAAGAACGTGAAGCCCTTGAGACAGAGCGTGAAGCCCTTGAGACGGAACGTGAAGCCCTTGAAAAGGAACACAAGCGGCAACGCCAGAAATTTGGAGATTAACTGGCACGAGAGAAGGACGTCCTCCGCCAACAGTTCCTCCACGATCTTACAGTAAGGTGATGAAACAGTCCAGGATCGACCTCCAACACCAGAGGGAAAGTTTAAAAGCCCTTCACACCCAAGGGGAGGTCGACTCCACGATGCATAAAGCTGAACACCTCAGATTGCAACGCAAAAAAGACGCCCTGCATCACCAACGGGATACACTCGCACGTAAGGAGAGGGAACTTGCCGAAATGGAAAGAGTGCTTCGGATGGACAGGCTGCCAGCCCTACCGGCAACCCGGACCGCCCTGACCCGAGCAGACATTACGATGAGAACTCTTCCCCCCGTCGCCGCAACTCCTCAAATCAACGTGGTAGCTCCACCTCGTACAGCAGTTCCCTAACCGCAACCCAGGGTTATTCAACCTCCGGGCCCACTCCAGGCACCTGCACCGCATCAGCTGCCGCCTGCACCAGTTCAGCCGCCGCCGGCCCCAGCACCGGCCCCCGCGCCACAGAACGCGCCGGCTCCGGGTAGAGGCTACCCTAGACCTCGCATTCCAGCACGCTTCAATGGAACCGCTTCCAGGTTACCCTACTTTATCCTACAATTGGATGCCCACATGCAAGAATTTGATGACCTTTATCGCTCAGAGGCGGGAAAATTCGGGACATCGGATCCGTATTGGATGGAGAGGCTGCTGAATGGTTCGTGGAATTATATGAATTAGGAGCCAGTGAACTGCAAACTGTAGCTGAACTGCTTCAAGGTCTCCGGCTTCGCTTCAAAGATAAAGATGTGGTCAACAAGGCCAGTAAGACTCTTAAGACCATCAAACAGGGCAACCGCTCTTTCGCTGATTTCGCCCGAGAATTCTGGATGGCGGCCAGTAAACTTCGTGATTGGCCGGAACGCATGAAATGCGAATACTTCTATGAAGCTGTAGATCCAGAAATTTATAAATGGGCGGTAATGCACCAAGAACCACGCACTATAGCAGAATGGATAGAGGTGGGCAATGCCATCGCTACTCGCCTTACACGTTCCAACGCACCAGCGGGAAGGAAACCGGCAGCCAATCACAATCGCTACCCCAACCAAGAGAACAGGCGGAGGAGCACCGGCTACTGAATCCACGTTGGATCGCCGTCGTTGTCTTGGATTATGTCTCTATTGCGGAGGCCCAGGGCATATAGCGGTCAACTGCCCAAAGAAACCAAAAACCCCCATCCTGGCTCCACGTAAAGCGACGGCCAAAACTCCCCGCAAATCAGGGCCAAAAGGCCCTCAATTGGTGTCCAAGGCAGTGATAGAGGACGACTTGGAAGATTATGAGGTAGAAGATGAACCAGGCAGCGCTGTAAGCCTTTCATCGGCCCCTTTGGAGGAGAATCCCACACCGGATGCGGTTAGTGATGGCGGGGCCCCCATAACCATTATGACTACTTTAGCCAACCCTACTAAACACACACGCATCTTGGCGCGCGCTCTAGTGGACTCTGGTTGCTCGCACTGTCTAATGAGACCCCAGGTGGCCGAGCAATTGGGCCTCGAGCGGATTGCTTTGGCTAAACCCATTCCATTCACCCAGATGGACGGCAGTCCATTAGGCAGCGAAGGTCCCACACGCTTTAGAACCCAACCAGTACTCTTGCGTTGTGCGGAACACTGGGAAAGACGTAGCTTCATCTTAGCGCCAGTTGCCAAACATCCCATAGTCCTGGGTATGCCATGGTTATTAGCTCATGAACCAACCATACAATGGGGCCAACGTATCGTCCGCTTCACGGACCCTCCTTGCGGAGATCATATGCACGAAGGGGAGCTGCCAGAGGACTCTCAAGATTCCCCCAGTCGCTCTTACCCCATGGCTCTCGACGTCTCCCCCAGCGCTGAATTAGAGGGTATTCCCAGAGTCTATTGGGACTTGTCTAAAGTATTTGAAGAACAGGAATGTAATCAACTACCCCCCCATCGAGATACGGACTGTAAAATCCTGTTAGTACCAGGAGCCCAGCTCCCCAAGGGTAGAATATATTGAATGAGCCCCACCGAGGAAAAGGAGCTTCATGCTTTTCTGGATAAAAACAAAGCTCGAGGATTTATTCGGCGGGCTACAAAAAGTATCTACACCGCCCCTGTGCTTTTCGTCAAAAAGAAGGATGGTACGCTTCAGTTATGCACGGACTATAGAGGATTAAATGCCATCTCTCTTTCCAATAAGTATCCCTTACCCCTGATTAAGGACCTCCTGGATGCTTTGGGAACGGGTCGGATTTTCACCAAACTTGATTTACGCGAAGCCTACTATAGAGTACGCATCGCAGAGGGTTTTGAACTTTTAACTGCTTTTAACACTAAGTTTGGACAATATGAATATCTTGTAATGCCTTTTGGGTTATCTGGGGCCCCCGGGGCTTACATGTCTCTCATCAATGAAGTACTACAAGAATTCTTGTTTAAAGGCGTAGTCGTTTATTTAGACGATGTTCTGATTTATTCGCAAACAGAAGAGGAGCACGTTCGCTTAGTCAGAGCCGTATTGCAACGTCTCCTCGATAACTCCCTCTACGTGAAGTTGTCTAAATGTGCCTTTCATCAGACCTCCATGGATTATCTTGGTTATCGAATCTCACCAGAGGGGTTGGAAATGGATCCAGCCAAAGTGGCTGCCATAGTGAATTGGCCCATCCCAACCACCCGTAAAGAACTGCAATCCTTCCTGGGATTCGCTAATTTCTACCGGGACTTTATCCCTCAGTTTGCTAAGCTTGCGTTACCCCTCACAGACTTACTCCGTACGAAAGGCAAGGGACCGCTAGCCTCCAAACCGGGAGCATCCCTCCTTTGGTCTCCTGCCTGTCAGGATTCCTTTCAGCAACTCAAAGCAGCTTTCACTACCGAACCCGTGTTGAAACACCCGGATCCCTCCCTGCCATTCATTGTGCATGTGGACGCCTCGGACAAAGCGCTGGGGGCAGCCCTTCTGCAGAAAAATAAAAATGATAAACTGGTTCCGTGTGCTTACTTATCCAAGAAATTCTCCGGTCCTGAGCTAAACTGGACCATAGGTGACAAGGAAACGGCTGCTATCAAGGAGGCTCTCAGCACTTGGCGACATTGGCTAGAGGGTGCCACTCATCCCTTCCAAGTTTGGTCAGATCATAAGAATTTGGCAGCCCTTTCCACTCCCCTTAAAATGTCTGCCAAACAATTACGATGGGCTGACTTCTTTTCCAGATTCTCCTTCTCAGTGCATTTTTTCCCGGGCAGAACTAATAGACTGGCGGACGCACTCTCCCGCCTGCCCAAGGGGGCGGATACTTCCCTACGGGCTATTCCCCGCACCATCCTTTCCCCTTTGCAGTTGGGATTGGCAGTTACCCGATCACAGACATCCATTCCCACCCCCCCCCACTCCGCTCATTCCTGATGTCGTCTTGCCCTTTTTGCATCTATTGGAAGAGGCGGGACGCCGCGAAGTCCCGATGGGTGAATTGGATCCCCTCCTGCAACTTAAGGGAGGGTTTTGGAGAAGGGGTGAATGTTGGTACGTCCCACCGACGCTACGTAAACAAGTCTTACACGCTGGCCATGATGCCAGGCAAGCGGGACACTTTGGCTTTTTGAAGACATTGCACCTACTCCGACGTCAATTTTGGTGGTGCACTATGCGCAAGGACATTGAGGCATACATCAAGGGATGCTCTACTTGTGCTGAAGCCAAACCCATCCCTGGCAAACCTCATGGGTTGTTGCAGCCCATTCCAGCAGCTTCTAAACCCTGGCAAATAATCTCCATGGATTTCATTACGGATCTCCCGGAGAGCCATGGGAACACGGTTTTATGGGTGGTCGTGGATCTTTTCTCTAAGCAGGCGCATTTCATCCCGTGCCCCACCATTCCTTCGGCCCCCAAGTTAGCCAATTGTTCATTCAGCATATCTACCGTTTGCACTCTTCCCCGGAGAAAGTAATTTCCGACCGCGGCCCCCAATTCGTGTCAAAATTTTGGAAAGCGTTCCTGGAGCTGTTGGGAACCACCTCAGCAGTCGCTGCCCCGTACCACGTGCAAAGCGACGGCCAGTCGGAACGGACCAACAGAACATTAGAACAATATCTACGTTGTTGCACAAACTATCACCAGGACAATTGGTTCGAATTACTACCATTTGCTGAATACGCCTATAATAATGTGGTTCACAGTAGCACTAATAAAACTCCGTTCGAGGTGGTGTCGGGACGTTCCTTCCCTCCCCTGCCTCTTCTCCTAGATCAGGCTCTGCAGCCTCCTGAGTTTGGTGAGTGGATACGTTCACTCGCGGAGGGATGGAAGTCGGTTTCATCATCGCTTGCTCAAGCGCAAGAGGCGCAGAAGATGCAAGCAGACAAACATCGCTCCAAATTCCCTTTGCAAGTCGGGGCTTGGGTTTATTTATCCACGAAAAACCTCAGAGATGTGCATAAATATTCCAAGCTTGGCAAGAAATTTATAGGACCTTTTCAGATCACTCAAGTAATCAATAATGTAACTGCTCGATTGGATTTACCCAACTCGTTAAGTAACATTCATCCTGTGTTTCATTCTAGCTTACTCAAGGGGGCTCCAGATACCGATGCTTGGCGCGACCCATCGGAAGCACTCCCACCAGTGATTATTGACGGCCACAAGCACTACGAGATTGATGCTGTCCTGGACTCCCGCTATTCCCGCAAACGCTTGCAATATCTAGTTTCCTGGGTGGGATACCCTTTTGGTCATAATCAATGGATTTACGTTGAGAATATTGATGCCCCCTCTTTAATTTCTGCATTTCACAAGTCCTTCCCTCACAAGCCTGGAGGGGAGGGAGTTTTCTTTGGGGAGGCGGAGTGTAAGGTTGTGGGGTGATATCTGTTCTCTGCTCCTCAGCCACGGCTTTGGTAACATTCCATGGACTGGGCTGCGTGCCCGGGAGGACTGTTATCAGTAACCTTGCTGTCTATGCTTATCATATGCGTGTGAAGTCTTACTTTCTGTTTGTGTGAGAACCGGGTTTGGAGTTTGGGGAAGGTTGTCTTGTGGGCTGTGGGAGGGGGCAGAAACGCTCGTAAAAGCAGCGGTTTGGCGGGAAAAGGTCAGAGTCCGCATTCCGTGTATTGTGCATCATGGAAGTTTAAGAATAAAGAACTTTTCAAGTTACTTTGATTATAGTCCTTTCAGGTTCCTTACACCAGTCCTGTTCCAACTCCACTGGCTGCTGATCGAGTACTGGATCATATACAAAGTATATGGATCATATTCTAACATTTAAGGCCATGAGTGGTCTTGGACCTGTGTACCTACGGAACTACCTCTCCCCGCATTGCCCCACCAAGTCCCTCTGCTTGTTAAGAGGGAAACCTGCTGGAGATCCCTGTCCCGAAGGAGGTCTGGCTGGCTTCCCTGAGGGTCAGGGCTTTTTCAGCCCTGTCCCCTACCTGGTGGAATAAACTTCCCAATGAGATCAGGGCACTGTGGGACCTGAATGAGTTCCTCGGGGCCTGTAAGACGGAGCCTTTCCGCCAGGCATTTCCATCTAGCCAGCCAGCCTGACCGTTATCATCACTGGCCTCCTGCGAGTGCAGTAGTGGGATGGGTTCCTGGTGCCCTCTGTTAGTTGTTTTAATGTTTGACAGATGTTTTTATTGCTGTTTTATATTTTGTAACCATTCACTGTTGTTTGCTGCCCTGAGCCCTGTAGGGGAAGGTGGGGTATAAATAGAAATATAAAAGAAAAGAAAAAAGAAAAAATCTGCAAGAGAAAAAGAGAAATGTATGAGCTAAGTGCACATAGACAAACTAAAGTGTGACACTGGCATATAAACTGGACCCTTATCTAAATGGTGGTCCAGAACATTGTAATTAACAGAAGTCCACTAAAGTGCAACTAATAGTGCTCTTGAAATTACTGCAAGACTACAAATAAAGCTTATAATGATGTAAAGTGAATAGTAGATACTTATTTGGCATATTTTGATTTTTTCTATATAATATTTTCAGTTTTATGGAAGTCAGAACCCTTTAAATTTCACAGTGGGATATGCTCCTTGGTAAATGTATATATTTGTGCCTTTTTTGATATGAAATTGCTATCATTCCAAAGCAAAAAGGGGCACAAAAATTGCACATTTCAACCTGTGAGCAGACTTCAGTGTTCTTTCTAAAGCAGCATAGATTTTAGTTTAGCAGCAAACAAAATTTTTAAAATAGTGCTATCTGTTTATGAAAGGCTCTCATTAGCTTAAAGGTTTTCTTTACTGCAGCCGCAACCTTTTTTTTTTTGCTATCATTTATTAATGAAGAATGTGCTGTTACTAGAAACGTTATTTGAGTACTCTCAATATCATTTTAAAAAATTGTTCATTGAATATCTGTTAGTGGTAATGGAAGCATTCAGAAGTAAACAGGATACCCGAGCCACTAGAATGAAACACATTACACAGAAGTATCGTTGTATTTCTCTTCCATTTTTTGTTTGGAGGATTTCCTGAAGTGGTTACACATGAACCATTTCATCTGGACTTGTCATTT
>NC_059430.1:47430397-47453749 GCF_021028975.2 Sphaerodactylus townsendi | reverse complement strand
AATGACAAGTCCAGATGAAATGGTTCATGTGTAACCACTTCAGGAAATCCTCCAAACAAAAAATGGAAGAGAAATACAACGATACTTCTGTGTAATGTGTTTCATTCTAGTGGCTCGGGTATCCTGTTTACTTCTGAATGCTTCCATTACCACTAACAGATATTCAATGAACAATTTTTTAAAATGATATTGAGAGTACTCAAATAACGTTTCTAGTAACAGCACATTCTTCATTAATAAATGATAGCAAAAAAAAAAAGGTTGCGGCTGCAGTAAAGAAAACCTTTAAGCTAATGAGAGCCTTTCATAAACAGATAGCACTATTTTAAAAATTTTGTTTGCTGCTAAACTAAAATCTATGCTGCTTTAGAAAGAACACTGAAGTCTGCTCACAGGTTGAAATGTGCAATTTTTGTGCCCCTTTTTGCTTTGGAATGATAGCAATTTCATATCAAAAAAGGCACAAATATATACATTTACCAAGGAGCATATCCCACTGTGAAATTTAAAGGGTTCTGACTTCCATAAAACTGAAAATATTATATAGAAAAAATCAAAATATGCCAAATAAGTATCTACTATTCACTTTACATCATTATAAGCTTTATTTGTAGTCTTGCAGTAATTTCAAGAGCACTATTAGTTGCACTTTAGTGGACTTCTGTTAATTACAATGTTCTGGACCACCATTTAGATAAGGGTCCAGTTTATATGCCAGTGTCACACTTTAGTTTGTCTATGTGCACTTAGCTCATACATTTCTCTTTTTCTCTTGCAGATTTTTTCTTTTTTCTTTTCTTTTATATTTCTATTTATACCCCACCTTCCCCTACAGGGCTCAGGGCAGCAAACAACAGTGAATGGTTACAAAATATAAAACAGCAATAAAAACATCTGTCAAACATTAAAACAACTAACAGAGGGCACCAGGAACCCATCCCACTACTGCACTCGCAGGAGGCCAGTGATGATAACGGTCAGGCTGGCTGGCTAGATGGAAATGCCTGGCGGAAAGGCTCCGTCTTACAGGCCCCGAGGAACTCATTCAGGTCCCACAGTGCCCTGATCTCATTGGGAAGTTTATTCCACCAGGTAGGGGACAGGGCTGAAAAAGCCCTGACCCTCAGGGAAGCCAGCCAGACCTCCTTCGGGACAGGGATCTCCAGCAGGTTTCCCTCTTAACAAGCAGAGGGACTTGGTGGGGCAATGCGGGGAGAGGTAGTTCCGTAGGTACACAGGTCCAAGACCACTCATGGCCTTAAATGTTAGAATATGATCCATATACTTTGTATATGATCCAGTACTCGATCAGCAGCCAGTGGAGTTGGAACAGGACTGGTGTAAGGAACCTGAAAGGACTAGAATCAAAGTAACTTGAAAAGTTCTTTATTCTTAAACTTCCATGATGCACAATACACGGAATGCGGACTCTGACCTTTTCCCGCCAAACCGCTGCTTTTACGAGCGTTTCTGCCCCCTCCCACAGCCCACAAGACAGCCTTCCCCAAACTCCAAACCCAGTTCTCACACAAACAGAAAGTAAGGCTTCACACGCATATGATAAGCATAGACAGCAAGGTTACTGATAACAGTCCTCCCGGGCACGTAGCCCAGTCCATGGAATGTTACCAAGGCCGTGGCTGAGAAGCAGAGAACAGATATCACCCCACAACCTTACACTCCGCCTCCCCAAAGAAAACTCCCTCCCCTCCAGGCTTGTGAGGGAAGGACTTGTGAAATGCAGAAATTAAAGAGGGGGCATCAATATTCTCAACGTAAATCCATTGATTATGATCAGAAGGGTATCCCACCCAGGAAACTAGATATTGCAAGCATTTGCGGGAATAGCGGGAGTCCAGGACGGCATCAATCTCGTAGTGCTTGTGGCCATCAATAATCACTGGTGGGGGTGCTTCCGATGGGTCGCGCCAAGCATCGGTATCTGGAGCCCACTTGAGTAAGCTAGAATGAAACACAGGATGAATGTTACTTAACGAGTTGGGTAAATCCAATCGAGCAGTTACATTATTGATTACTTGAGTGTTCTGAAAAGGACCTATAAATTTCTTGCCAAGCTTGGAATATTTATGCACATCTCTGAGGTTTTTCATGGATAAATAAACCCAAGCCCTGACTTGCAAAGGGAATTCGGAGCGATGTTTGTCTGCTTGCATCTTCTGCGCCTCTTGCGCTTGAGCAAGCGACGATGAAACCGACTTCCATCCCTCCGCGAGTGAACGTATCCACTCACCAAACTCAGGAGGCTGTAGAGCCTGATCTGGGAGAATAGGCAGGGGAGGGAAGGAACGTCCCGACACCACCTCGAATGGAGTTTTATTAATGCTACTGTGAACCGCATTATTATAGGCGTATTCAGCAAATGGTAGTAATTCGAACCAATTGTCCTGGTGATAGTTTGTGTAACAACGTAGATATTGTTCTAGTGTTCTGTTGGTCCGTTCCGACTGGCCGTCGCTTTGCACGTGGTACGGGGCAGCAACTGCTGAGGTGGTTCCCAACAGCTCCAGGAACGCTTTCCAAAACTTTGACACGAATTGGGGGCCGTGGTCGGAAATTACTTTCTCCGGGGAAGAGTGCAAATGGTAGATATGCTGAATAAACAATTTGGCTAACTTGGGGGCCGAAGGAATGGTGGGGCACGGGATGAAATGCGCCTGCTTAGAGAAAAGATCCACGACCACCCATAAAACCGTGTTCCCATGGCTTTCCGGGAGATCCGTAATGAAATCCATGGAGATTATTTGCCAGGGTTTAGAAGCTGCTGGAATGGGCTGAAACAACCCTTGAGGTTTGCCAGGGATGGGTTTGGCTTCAGCACAAGTAGGGCAACCCTTAATGTATGCCTCAATGTCTTTGCGCATAGTGCGCCACCAAAATTGACGTCGGAGCAGGTGCAATGTTTTTAAAAAGCCAAAGTGTCCCGCTTGCCTGGCATCATGGCCAGCACGTAAGACTTGTTTACGTAGCATCGGCGGGACGTACCAACATTCACCCCTTCTCCAAAACCCTCCCTTAAGTTGCAGGAGGGGATCCGAATCTCCCGTCGGGACTTCGCGGCGTCCTGCCTCCTCCAATAGATGCAAAAAGGGCGAGACGACGTCAGGAATGAGCGGAGCAGGGGTGGTGGTGGGAATGGATGTCTGTGATCGGGTAACTGCCAATCCCAACTGCAAAGGGGAAAGGATGGTGCGGGGAATAGCCCGTAGGGAAGTATCCGCCCCCTTGGGCAGGCGGGAGAGTGCGTCCGCCAGTCTATTAGTTCTGCCCGGGAAAAAATGCACTGAGAAGGAGAATCTGGAAAAGAAGTCAGCCCATCGTAACTGTTTGGCGGTGATACGTATGGGAGTGGAAAGGGCTGCCAAATTCTTATGAACTGGACTAAACCTGGAAGGGATGAGTGGCACCCTCTAGCCAACGTCGCCAAGTGCTGAGAGCCTCTTTGATGGCAAGTTTCTTACTTCCTTGTCACTCCATGGTCCAGTCGAATTTCGGACCGGAGAATTTCTGCGGATAAGTAAGCACATCGAACCAGTTTATCATTTTTATTTTTCTGCAGCAGCTACTACCCCCAGCTTTTGTCCGAGGCGTCTACATGCACAATGAATGGCAGGGAGGGATCCGGGTGTTTCAACACGGGTTCGGTAGTGAAAGCTGCTTTGAGTTGTTGAAAGGAACTCTGACAGGGCAGGAGACCAAAGGAGGGATGCTCTCGCCTTGGAGGCTAGCGGTCCCTTTGCCTTTCGTGACGGAGGTAAGTCAGTGAGGGGTAACGCAAGCTTAGCAAACTGAGGGATAAAGTCCCGGTAGAAAATTAGCTTAATCCCAGGGAAGGATTGCAGTTCTTTACGGGTGGTTGGGATGGGCCAATTGGGCCATGGCAGCTTCATCACTTTGGCTGGATCCATTTCCAACCCCTCTGGTGAAATCTGACAACTAAGATAATCCATGGAGGTCTGATGAAAGGCAATATTCTAGGACAACTTCATCGTGAGAGGGAGCGTCGAGGACGACGCTTGCAACACGGCTCGGACTAAGGGTTTAACGTGCTCCTCTCTTCTATTTTATTAATAAATCAGGAACATCGTCTAAAATAAACGACTACGCCTTTAAACAAGAATTCTTGTAGTAATTTCATTGATGAGAGACATGTAAGCCCCTGGGGCCCCAGGATAACCTAAAAGGTAATATATAAGATATTCATATTGTCCAAACTTAGTGTTAAAAAAGCAGTTAAAAGTTCAAAACCCTCTGCGATGCGTGCATTTGTAGGTATTTCAAGGTGAATCTGGTTTGCAGGAAAATCCAATTCGCTCCTAAAGCATCCAGGAGGTCCTTAATCAGGGGTAAGTGGGATACTTATTGGAAAGAGAGATGGTACTTAATCCTCTATAGTCCGTGTATTACTGAAGCGTGATTCCATCCTTCTTTTTGATTTAAAAGCACAGGGGCGGTGTAGATACTTTCGTGTAGCCCACTTAATAAATCCTGAAGCTTTGTTTTTATCCAGAAAAGCATGGAAGCTCCTTTTCCCCGGCAGGGCCTTATTCAATATATTCTACCCTTGGGGAGTTTCGGGCTCCTGGTACCACAGGATTTTACAGTCCGTGATCTCGATGGGGTGGTAGCTGATTACATTCCCTGTTCCTTTCAAATACTCTTTGAGACAAGTCCCAATAGACTCTGGGAATACCCTCTAATTCAGAGCTGGGGGAGACGTTGAGAGCCATGGGGTGAGGGCAATTGGGGGAATCTTGAGAGTCCTCTGGCGGCTCCCCTTCGTGCATATGATCTCCGCAAGGAGGGTCCATGAAGCGGACGATACGTTATCCTACTGTATGGCTGGTTCATGAGCTAATAAATCCGTGGCATACCCAGGACTATGGGATGTTTGGCGACCGCGCTAATATTAGCTTACGCCTTTCTCCCAGTGTTCCGCATAACGCAAGAGTACTGGTTGGGTCCTAAAGCGTGCCGCAGGGACCTTCGGCTGGCCTAATGGACTGCCGTCATTCATCCGGGGTGGAATGGAATGGGTTTAGCTAAAGTAACTGGCTTCGAGGTTTCTCCAATTGCTCGGCCACCTGGGTCCCCATTAGACAGTGCGAAAGTAACCAGAGTCCATTTACAGCGAGCTACTAAGATGCGTGTGTGTTTAGGTGAGGGTTGGCTAAAGTAGGCTATAATGGTTATGGGGGGCTCCCGCCATCACTAACCGCATCCGGTGCGGGATTCTCCTCCAAAGGGGCCGTATGAAAGGCTTTCATAGCTGCCTGGTTCTTATCTTCTACTCCTCATAATCTTCCAAGCCGCCCTCTATCACTGGCCTTGGATATCTCAATTGAGGGCCTCCCTTTGGCCCCGTTGATTTGGCGGGGAGTTTGGTCAGTCGCCACGTGGTTTCAGGATGGGGCTTTGGCTCTCAAGGTGCTGACTTATACGCCCTGGGCCTCCGCGAATAGAGATATTAATCTAAGATAAATCTATTTACGGCGATCCAACGCGGATTCAGTAGCCGGTGCTCCTCCTCACCGTTCCTCTTTGGTTAGTAGCTGACAGATTGGCTGCCGGTTTCCTTCCCGCTTGGTGCGTTGGAACGTGCAAGGCGCAGTAGCGAGCGGTATCAGTTGCCCACCTCCTATCCATTCTGCTATAGTGCTATGGTTCTTGGTGCATTAATACCATTTATAAATTTCTGGATCTATAGCTCTATAGGAAGTATTCGTGATTTTCATGCGTTCCGGCCAATCACGAAGTTTACTGGCCGGCCATCCAGAATTCCTCGGCTTAAATCAGCGAAAGAGCTGCTTGCCCTGTTTGATGGTCTTAAGAGTCTCATCGGGTCTTGTTGACCATATCTTTATTCCTTTGAAGCGAAGCCGGAGACCTTTGAAGCAGTTCAGTTACAGCTTGTAGTTCACTGGCATTCTAATTCATATAATTCCCACGGAATCCATTCAGCAGCCTCTCCATCCAATACGGATCCGATGTCCCTAATTTTCCCACTCTGAGCCGGTATAAAGGTCATCAAATTCTTGCATGTGGGCATCCAATTGTGGTGGATAAAGTAGGGTAACCTGGAAGCGGTTCCATTTTGAAGCGTGCATGGAATGCGAGGTCTTAGGGTAGCTTCTACCCACTCGAGCCGCTGCGTTCTGTGGCGCTGGGGCCGGTGCTGGGGCCGGCGGCGCGCTGGGAACTGGTGCAGGCGGTAGCTGATGCGGTGCAGGTGCCTGGAGTGGGCCCGGAGGCTGAATTTCAACCCTGGGCTGCGGTTAGGGAACTGCCGTACGAGGTGGAGCTACCACGTTGATTTGAGGATATGCTTTACGGGGGGAAGAGTTCTCATCGCAATGTCTGCTCTGGCCAGGGCGGTCCGGGTTGCCACGGTAGGGGCTGGCAGCCTGTCCATCCGGGCACTCTTTCCATTTCGGCAAGTTCCCTCTCCTTACGCGGCGCAGTAACTCGCTGGTGATGCAGGGCGCCTTTTTTGCGCTTGCAATCTGAGGTGTTCAGCTTTATGCATCGCGGGAGTCAATTCTCCCCTTGGGTGTGATGGGCTTTTAAACTTTCCCTCTGGTGTTGGAGGTCGCATCCTGGACTGTTTCATCACCTTTACTGTAAGATCGTAGTGGAGGAAACTTCGCTGGCGATGGGACGCCCTTCTCTCGTGCCAGTTAATCTCCAAATTTCTGGCGTTGTCATTGTGTTCCTTTCGCTGGCTTCACGTCTGGCCCCGCGGGCTTCACGCTTCTGTCTCAAGGGCTTCACGCTCTGTCTCAAGGGCTTCACGTTCTTGTTCCTAATCGCGCTTTTGGCCGCCTCGAGCTCCTCTAAATTGTTCGGCCCTTAACGGAATAGATCTTGGTTCGGGGGGCTGGCTCCAAATCCCCTTCAGGAAAGCGCTGCTGGGCGGCAGCCCCTCGAAATTTCATCATCTTGAGACCGACAGGTCCCGATCGCTGGGTATCTTCCGCGAAACAAAAGTCGGAGATCGGGATCCTTTGTGTTAAATCCACGATGCCTTTGGATGCGTCTCCAGTCGCAGGCAGGGCAAATTCCATAGAATCCCGGGGAGCTGATAAGCGAAGTCCCCTTCGGGCGCAGGCCCCCGGTGCTCTGCATATTGGTGTTCAAGAGGAGGTTCACGCCGAGGTAACGATCCAGGAATTCCTCCAGAGATCCCTGGGCGTCACCATGAATGGTCGATAATCCACCTCTTCTTCGGTGACCACCGTGACACCGGGTTTGTAATCCACATGTTGGCGGGTGGTGATGTGCCGCTCTCGAGGGCAATGCATCCATCGGCTACCCCGCCTGACTGGATCATAAAACTCCTGACGCACCTCTAGACATCTCGGCAGACACCGCGGCGCCTGGGCCATCAGGGGAGCTTCACAGCCCACTTGCTCTTGCAGCTGGAGGAAGGCCATGCTTCGGCTGAGCTGAGGCTTGGAGAGGGTCACTTAGGAGACAGATTCCGCTGGCTCTGCCTCAGCGGATACTGGGAGAGAGGGAGACGAAGCCCTCTTTGGGGACTACCGCATTCTCCCTTGCTATTCCGTGATTCAGCGGACTCCCTGAATCCCAATCTCTGCATGCTGGAAGACATCAGAGATCAACAGGAACGGATGGTGTGGTGACTCTAGATGCCAATGCTGCCTAACTAAAAATATAGGAGAGTCCTCAGATAATGTAAGGAACCTGAAAGGACTAGAATCAAAGTAACTTGAAAAGTTCTTTATTCTTAAACTTCCATGATGCACAATACACAGAATGCGGACTCTGACCTTTTCCCGCCAAACCGCTGCTTTTACGAGCGTTTCTGCCCCCTCCCACAGCCCACAAGACAGCCCAAACTCCAAACCCGGTTCTCACACAAACAGAAAGTAAGACTTCACAAGCATATGATAAGCATAGGCAGCAAGGTTACTGATAACAGTCCTCCTGGGCACGCAGCCCAGTCCATGGAATGTTACCAAGGCCGTGGCTGAGGAGCAGAGAACAGATATCACCCCACAACCTTACAACTGGAGTAATCTGGTCTCCACTTTGCACTTCAGAGAGGAGCCTGGCTGCTGCATGTTGAACAAGCTTTAATTTCCGGGTCACAGACAAAGGAAGGCCAGCGTCTAGCGAGTTACAATAATCCAACTTTGAGGTGACTGCTGATTGATTTATGTGGCTAGGTCGGAACGGGAGAGGTATGGAGCCAATTGGCCGGCTTCCATTACAGATGGTAAAAAAGCAACTTGGGTGGTCTTGATGACATGGGTCTCCAGGGACAAGGTCACCCTCTGGTACTTTGACAAACGAGGCCAAATGCAAGACCTCACTGTCTAGTGTAGGTAGGCAAAAGTCAACCGGCCTCCCCAGAACCTCCATCTTTGCTGGATTCAGCTTCAGTCAGCTCACTCTCCAGCCACAGCCTCTAGACAACGCTGGAGAGCCCATGGGGCAAAGGCCAAATGGCCTGCCATCATGAACACGAGTTGGGTGTCATCTGCATATTAGTGACACCACAGCCCGAAACTCCGAACTAACCCGGCCAGGGGGCACATATTAAAAAACATCAGGGAGAGGATCGCCCCTTGTGGCACCCCACAAATCATGGGGTGCCATTTGGAGTTCTCCCCCCCCAAACGTTACCTGCCATCTCCGGTCTTGAAGAAATGAGGACAGCCAGTTCAAGACTGTCCCACGGACTCTGATCTCGGCGAGGCAGCAGACCATAAGGTCGTGATCTACTATATCGAACGCTGGGGTGAGAACTAGCAACACCAGCAGCACAGAACTGCCTCGATCTACCTGGAGCTGGAGTTCGTCCACAACAGTCACCAAAACAGTCTCTGTCCCATGACCAGTGCGGAAACCGGATTGTAAGGGACCCAATACCACTTCAAGGTAATCATAGCTCTACAAAAGTCTTAATTCGTAATACTATGGCCCACTCAGAATCTAGTCCGACACACCACCACCACCCCCCCAATATATGAGCCAAAAGCATCAACTAATAATAGTTTGGCTATTAAGTCTGAACTGGCTTGTGCCTAAGCCACTTAAGTAATACAAATAGTTCTCTGCATACTATACAAGAGTAACTCTGTAAAGCTTATGCTCCAAACAACAGTAGTACTGCAATTTATCAAGAAGCAAGTTGAACTAAAATCAGAAGAATAATGTGAAGCAGTTTGGAACAAGCAGAATCTATATTTCTACCAGTATCACTCCTTGGCCATTTAGTTTTATTTTAAAGTTGTAAATACCAAATATGATTAAATGCCTAATACATTAAAATATCTTTTCACTTCCAGCTACATGCATCCACTTTCAGCCTGGCCTTTGGCCCACAGACCATGGACATCAATGAACATGTGGGGTGGACAGGAAAGTAATGCAGAAGTCTTCTGGGTTTATATCATAATTCATTAGAGCCAGAAGGATTGCTCTCTGCACAGGAGCATGGAACTGGAACTGCATGAAAGCGCAGGGAGACAAATCCTACATTGGAAGAAAATGGGTACAATGTGAGGTGGCATATACACTAACTCCTAGAAATAGTGATAGAGTAATATATTTCATTTTGTATTAAGATGACATTAAAGTACATGCTGTCACAGCCATTGG
The DNA here is from genome assembly GCF_021028975.2 of Sphaerodactylus townsendi. NCBI lineage: Eukaryota > Metazoa > Chordata > Lepidosauria > Squamata > Sphaerodactylidae > Sphaerodactylus > Sphaerodactylus townsendi. Next base: position 47,444,104 of record NC_059430.1, on the reverse strand, counting down.
TGGCAGGGCAAAGGATAAGATTCAAACTTGTTCTGATTATACAAGCAGGAACAAATAGGGGACACCTTGGCTAAGGCAAAGCACTGGATTACTAACATAAACACTGAACCTGTTATTAGATTTTATATTCTGTTTTTTTGCCCCATCACGCATTGTGCACCGCGTGTACCAAGCCCCCCTTCAGCTACTACCCAGACCTCAGTACTTATTAATTTATTTCCTTTATATCCCACCTTTCTCTCTAACTAACCCAAGGTGGTTTTATACTCATTTTCCTCCTAATCCATTTTATGCCTCATGCGAATCTTATAAAGGCTGTAAGGCTGAGGAGTGTATAACTCATCCATTATCACCTAACATTTATGAAGTAGTGGGGATTCAAACCTTGGTCTTCTGGTAGTTCTAGTAAGGACTAACATTAAATTTTTCTCACCAAATACAACTGAACAGTATAGTAAAATTGTGGAAGTTCTGCATACAGTTTCCTCATCACTATGGGACATCCTATAATATCAAGTTATTCCTCATACTATGACCCATGTAATATGCCACTGAATCTCCTTGTCCTCTTACCGATGCTGTGATATTTCTTTAGATATGACTAAAATGTATCAGGTGGAAACAGTGAATTCATTATGGACTGCAATAATGGGAATAGTATTCTAAGCACTGCCTTTGGGACATAAAAATCCATTTCTAAGATTTCATGTATTATTTCTAGCTTAAGATTGTTATTTCATGATCCTTGAAGAACTATGCACTCCAGCTGCTATGTAACTCCAGTTGCTATGTAACTCCAGTTGAGGGCAAAGGAAATACTTTGGTAGTTCCATGGGTCTAACTGGGATGGGTGGGCAAATCATCACTTGGATGCGGTGCGTGGCTGCATGGCCACATCTGGCCTCTGTGCCAGAGTAGGAGACACCACAGATGGTGGAGAAGGCAAGGATACTCAGCATCCAGGCACCCTGGCCAGAAAAAAGCCTGGAAGGGGATACTGCAGTGAAGCTATGCTGGCCGCACGGGGAGCGGGGGGTGGGAGAGAGCAGGCTAGGGCATTCCTAGGGATGGAGCTAAACTGGTAGTTGGCTTCCCACCTGGGCTTTCATGCAAGGGATGCTGTGTTTAAGACTCTCAGACTTTTTGAATGGTATAACCTTACTTCGGCCCTATAGGACGGCTTTCAGGTAGCTTGCCTTTGTTGTTGTTGTTTCTGCTGCCTCCCTGTGCTGACAGACATGGTGGCGGCTCTAATTCCAGCCAATAATTGGGACTTTATTTATTTATTGCATTCTTTAAACTGCCCTCTCCCAAAGAACTCAGGGCTGGGTACAACAGATAAAATATGCAATCTCTATAAGCCAAAATCATGTATACAATCTCAAGCAATTTAAAACTAACAGCAGTAAAAGTAATAAAAAAATCGGAATCATTCTCATAAAAAGCAGATGGCGAGACATTCTCCTACCTCCCACTCCTCCCTAAGCCTCTACAGGAGGATTTAGGTAGCATTGGGTGTTATCCTCAGCCGGGCCAAGCAAACGCCTCATGGAATGAAGTCCCATCTTGCAGGTCTCTAAGTGGAAACTGCAAGTCCCATTAGGCCCTGCTGGTCTCTAGGGAGCCTGTTCCATTCAGGTAGGGGCCATGGATGTAAAATCCCTGGTCTCTTTGTAGAGATTCAAGCTAGCCTGATCTCTTTCAGGCCGGGGACTCCTTAACAGGTTCCCTCTCCTCCCTGGTGAGCAGAGGGACCTGATAGGGCAGCATGTGGTCCCTCAAATATGCAGGTCCTAGGACTTGTGGATTGGACCGTCTAAGGTAAAAACTGGTGAAGGAATAAGGTGTGCATTTTTGTAATACTTGGAAAGATAGAGCTCTTGAGAATGTCAAAGATTATGCTGCTGATTTTATGGAAGTAGCATTACTTTGGTGCCTACCTATCCCTCTATGTTCAATGAGTATGTTTCTAAGTAAACACATTTTTAAAAACATAAATTTCTAGTATCCTTTGCAAAAAACTCCACTTCATGTGATAGGTTAACTCTCTATACAGTCTTGGTTGTGCATGAAGTTAGCGAAGTGCATGAAAAATCCAATGGGTCTTAAAACAAATATATACATACTTCATTTCCTTTGATAAGACAAATTCATGCAAAAATAGTATTTAACTGTTTTTTTTTTTAAAAATCCTTTTATGTACAAAAATTCATGTAGGCAGCAACTTTTTAAATAAGATCGCTACAAATCAGAAAAAAGTACTCTCTCAAAGAAGAGATGTATATGGTAGGTTTTCATAATTCTATACAGTCAATAGCCTTTATTATAAATCCAATGAAAACCTACAAAGTAGTGAGCAAGATTCTTTGAGGTCCCTAGATGTTTTTTTTTTCGGGTTAGACATTCAATCTTGTTAAGAACCAGCGCAGACTATGAGCCATTTCCCATTCTGACCTGAAAAATCTCTCCCCTCCTCCTTTCACATCTGAACATCCAGCCTGAAGAAGAGTTTTGGGGACCCTGGAAGCTTAGCTCCTTGTTTGGCATTAAAATGTCAAATATTGTTAAATATTAAATATTATTAAATATTAGTATACTGGGCCATTAATATTAGAATTAAAGTGTTTCCAGATTTCATTACTCTGAACGGGTCAGGACAGAGCAGCCTTCTGATCCTCACAAATTCTCAACATTGAGAGCTACACTTCTGGCAGAGTACCTATCATCCCAACAAATCGTAACTGAAAGCAACTCGTGGTATTGGAAAGGGCCATACAAAGGCTTTTTAAACTGGCACAGACAACCGCCTGGAGCTTCAAAGGCAGGACTCCTCTTCCTCCCTCCGCCCACTTCTACTTTGTCTGTCTCTGTACCTCCTCCACTGCCTTCATCAGAAACCCCGCCCTCCGAGGCCTGAGGATTCCCCTTAGGTTCCGGCTACCCCCCCACGCTCTGCTCCCTGCGGCCCTTATCGGAGCGTAGGGACACCGACAAGCCCCACTCTAGTCCTGCTGCCTCAGGCTACGAGGAAAGGGACTCTTTAGATCCCGGTGGGCTAGCAGAGACGTGCCGCCTAAGCCCCTTCACTCCACCTCAAACACCACTTCGTCGTCAAACTCTGGTGTCATCCTTGTCCGCCATCCGTGCAGCTGCCTTCTGCAATTTGGGAAACTGAGTTCTTCGAGCCCCAGCGTTATAATCCCTTCCTAAAGCCTCCCACCGGTAATCCATGGAAAAAATCCATAACTCCTAGAAGCCTCCCCGCAAAAAAAGAGTATGGGGAAAGTGCAGGACGGAGGGGATATCTCAGTGCTGGTTGGAGAGGAAGGAGTCGGCTGACCTTGAAGTTGCCTGATTTTGATGTACGCCTCTTGCGGCTCTCGGCCTGTAGGGGGTCTCTGTGGCGCCCCCACCTGGATCTGCTGGGCTTTGACTGGTGCCTCCTGGCTGCTCCGGGCCTGCGCAGGCGGCCGGTCGCGCTCTGAGCCTGGGAATGTTACATAGCAGCCGGAGGCGCAAGTTGCGCTTTTCTGCACCTACCGGGGTATTTTTCTTCTTGGCAGCAAACCTGAGGAGAGCCACTATGCCTTAAAAAAGAGAGAGAGAGGGCCAGCAGGAAGAAAAGGCGCATGGGAGGGAGGCAGGCACCATGAATTCAGCCGGTGAGTGCCCAGAAAAAGTTGCTGGGATCTTTCATCTGTAAATGCAGCTGGCTTAAGGTGTTGCAACAGGACGGGAGCAACTCAGCCTCAGCCAACTGGATACACAATAGAAGGAAATGGCTTCTTTTCCTCTCCCCCGCCCCAATATATTTTCCCCTTTTCCTTAAAAGCCTGGAGAAGCGAAGTTGATCTGGGGTCTTCTTTCCTTCGAAGGGTCTCCCCTCTGTCTGCCTTAGTCCGAGCTCCTTTATCTCCCATTAAGCTCTTGCTCTTTTGCAACTTCTCTCTCCCCTATGACGCCACCCCCCCCCCCTCCCCAGCATAGGTGGGGGAGTCTAACTTCTGGGAGTGGACCAGCGGCTGCAGGTCTTTTTAAAGATCCCAAAGTCTCTTTTCTGGTTTTCCCTCTCTCTATCCGTCCCCTCTAATTCCCAAGTTGCTGTTTCTTGCCCCTCGGAGACGGCGGTAGCTTGAAGAGGGGTCCCTGCCCTCCCAAACTTGAAATGGCCTTGTAAGTAAGTGGATCTAGTTGGAGGGTGAAACGAAGAGCCCTTTGCTGTGCTTGTAGAAGTTGGTGTGTGTTGTTGAGCTGGTTTTCGATATAACTTGTAAACAAAGTTCCTGAAGTCTCCTGCCTGATCTAGCTGGAATAAAGAGCCCACTTTCTACTTTCCTTCTTCTGAGAAGGAAGAAGAGGAATTAAAAGTTGTTCTCCTCCCTTCCCCCCCCCCCCCCTCCCAAAGCAGTAGTGTGGTCGTCCCATAGGGATGTTCCCTGTAAAGCCAAAGCGGACTCCATAGAGGACCTTTTCCGTTTGTTCCTGAGGGCAAAAAAGCATGGTGTGCATTTTTGTATGGCTTGGTGCATTTATGTTCTGGCTTGTAGTAGTAATGTGTATTTCTGTATATTCTTGGCTGAATTTTGTAAAGCGTAGAAAACTGAAGTGGTTCACAAATAAAAAAAATCAGCTACTTTTTATTGGATCTACTCAATGCTGTTGAAAAAAAATATGCAGCAAGCTTTTGATTTGAAAGGAATGCATCATAAAGCAGGAGTCCGGTAGTATGAGAGATCAGCACAATTTATTCCAGCATAAGCTCTTGTGATTCAGTACTTGCCTCATCAGAAGTGTATATCCATTAAGTGAATGCTTAACAGAAAGATGGGGGAGGGGCAGTGTTACAAAGAGAGGATGGTTTAAAACAGGATCCAATAAAAAGGGTAATCTGCTCACTCAGAGTGAGGATGTGTCACTTACCAGCTAGCTGTTAAGCAAATGTAGGATGTGAAATTACAATGCATTATGATGCCAGCTGAGTAGTGATAAGAGCAGTGAATGATATAGAACTCTTCAGGAATGAAGGGTTTTTAAAATTTGGGCTCTTTAAATTTTTGACTTGCTTTTTACTAAAGTTTGACATTAACTATCCTGTGGAAATGTAAACAATCCAAAAACATTATTCTAATCCCAGGACCTAAATAAGGGACAACCAAATTAGCTTTGCTTCATATTATTATATGCTGTGCAGCGTGTTGTTGGTTTGTGTTTCTTGATAGTGTTGTTTGTAGTCTATTATGAGGGCTGTTCATATGCTTTTATTGTGAGCTATTTCTCATGGTCAAACTTTGCATTCTACTTTATAGAACTGCAAGCAGCTAAATTACATCTGAAAATGTTTTACCTGTTTCATGGTTTTACTTACTTAACTATAATGTCCATGCAATTGCACTTATGGTTTCAGCCTAAAATTATGGTTATCAGCCTATGGTTTCAGGCTAAAATTATGCTAAGCAGCTGTATTTGGGTGAGAGTTCTGGCTAACATGTTCAAGCTACTCTAACAGATATCTTGCTGATAAAAGATATCGGGGTTTTAGCTTGCTCTCATTCCCTGGCAACAGCGTGAGTGACTGAAAAACATTATGTGCAATGTCAAATTGCAATTATTGAAGCAGCAAAAATCCGCATTGTATTCATCCAAATAGGGCATTCTTAGTTATACCATAGGGCCGTTAGTCTTGATATTTTGTGAGCTACTTTGATGTTGTTACATGCTCACTATTGTTAGTAGATGGATGTTCTTGGGATCTGTCTATTTACTTCATTACTTTCTTACTAAGATTTGGGATGATTTATGCAACGTGGCACTGGCGTGGCCATGATGCTGAACCCAAGACATGGCTTTGAAGATACAGATAGGCTTAGTTCAGAGCTACATTCTGTGATTCATGGCAGTTACCGGAGACAAATTCACCGGAGACAAATTCCTTGTGTGTCCAATCACACTTGGCCAATAAAGATTCTATTCTTCTATTCTATTCTTCTTATATACATTGTTGGCTTTATGCTGGTGAAGTGTAAATGAATGTCCTTAACATGTTAAAAGAATTGGTTGCTGCTGTTTCCATACCACCTTGTATATAATCTTTTATCTAGATTGAGGGTGGGAAGGAATTATTGTTGGTGGCATGGGGTGCATGAAAGAATTACACATTCCAGGAATGGTATAGGGAAACATAATGAAGTCAGAAGGACATATAATACTCCCATTGGCATAGAAATTAGGGAGGCTCAACTCTAGTGGTCTTTTTACTAAGTCATGTTTTGTTCTTCATATCACACATACCATCCTGTTAGTGAGGCTGTGCCCAGTGTTATCATGTATGATGGTATTTAAAACAATCCCGTGACTGAGCCTTTGTAGAAATGAATCCCAAGTGGCTGGTCTTATCTGTTGTCCTTTCGATGACACACAGTTTTACTGTTGGACTGAGCTCTGGACTTTGTAAACTGCCATTAAGTTCTTGCAGCACATGGCAGAAGTCTGGATTTATTTGGCGGGGGGGAGGTAATGAGCTGAACTGTAACGTGTAAATTTGCTTTTCAGAATAGTCCCCTCTTGTGCGGAAAGCAGCTCTAAATACTTGTGCTTTGGCGCAAAGAAAATACTTTGTTTCTGCCTTGTCACATGATGTAGCCTTAATTACTGTTTTCACTGTGATATTTTCTTTTCCAAAGATATACTCAGTCTTGCCCAAGATCATGTATCTGTTACTCAATAACAGAAGGGATAATATTTAAGAACTTTCTGTCACTGACAATGCAGTTCTACCTAGAGTTACACCCTTCTAAGTCCATTGAACGTCACTGAGCATAGAAGGGTGTAATTGTCTTTAGGATTTCACTGTAATTCACTTTAGCTATACTTAGTAAATTCTGGGATTAAAATCTAAATTCCAGATGCTTACAGGTTATTAAATCTGATAGGAGATGTGTTGTCCATGTTGTTGTCTGCCCATCTGTTGAACTAATGGCCGATTTTCACTGAATTCAAAGCCATTTGAATTATATCATGCTGGTCAGCTTTGTTTTATTAGTAGCTTTGGAGAATACATACAAAACAGAAATGAGACATTTTAAACCATTGGAGGTCTCTGTAAGGGCAGAATCCAATGAACTGTAGTTAGAAGGGAAAAAAGTTGAACCCATTAATGACCTCACATGTCGTTGTTCTACAAAGGAAATCTTTTTATAGATTACTTCAGCCTTCAGTTGGTTAAGTTTCTGTTCTACTTCATTTGTGTTTCTTAATTGCCAGGTTACTAAAAGCAGAATTACTCCTCTTTGAAGCATCTATACTTTAATTCTTGATAATGTGGTGTATTCTCACTGATAATTGCCAGTTGCTACTTCGTGCAAGTACAATTGGCACAAGGCTCTTGCAATTCTCACTTTGTGTGCTTTGGTTGCAAATCCTGCTTTAAATGCTAACCCCTGACTATAATGGATTATCACTGGCCAGAGCTGGCTGTATAATGAAGTGAGGTGGTAGTGTCAGGTGGCAGATCTTGTGGGACCAGCAGCCTCTCTAATTCACTCTTTTAGTGCCACCCCTGTGACCTTTTATTTATTCATTTGCACCCTATGTTTCTCCCCACTAGGAACTCCAAAAGCAGCTTCTTATCATTCTCTTGTACATTTTATCTTCACAGCAACTCAGTAAGATACATTAGGCTGGAGGATCTATGACTGGGTACAAGATCACATAGCAAGGTACCATAGGAGTGTGGGGCTCTTCCAGGCAGTCCAGGGCTAGCTCTAACTTCCCTCAGACCTTGGAAGCTGGCAGGTAGGGTCAACCCTGCTTCTTCTTTGAACTGGACACCACCAAGCAGTGGGGGGTGGGTGGGAATGGTGCTTGGGGAAAAATGGTGCCTAATTCTGCTCCCCTTGAGATGCTCCCTGACTTACCTTCTCTCCTTTATTTGCCCAGCCAATCTTTAAACACATCATAAGTTGTGTATGCCCACTAGGGATTCCCTGAACTTTTACAAGAATCCTCTAGGTATGTGTGCATAGGGTTACAATTGTGCTTGAAGACAACTAGAGAATGAAGGAGAGGAATGAATCGCTAGCCCTCCTTTACTCAGACTGGTGGAATGGTAGGCAGAGCTTAGAGGTCAAGAGGCAGCCCAAATGATGTTCCAGCTACAGTCAATACTCTATACCTTCAGTTGCCAGTCAATACTCTACACTCTACATAAGGCAAGTGGACATGTGTAAGAGATGGTATCTGTCTGGATGTGGGATACAAGTTTACATACTACATTATAGCTAGACTCACTGGTGTAAGGTTTGGAGGCCTGGAATCACTACAGGGATTGGCTGGTGTTTATTTTTAAAACATTCTACCCCTCGAAAACGAGTAGGTCTAGTTCAGGGGTAGGGAACCTGTGGCTCGAGAGCCGCGATGCGGCCTTTCCCCTTCTGCTCCTTGCACTGGCGGCTCCACAAGCCGGAGCCACTGGGTCTCTCATCTCTGCTCTCGGCCTCTGCAGGCAGCAAGGCGGGAAGGCACTCAACTGCCCGCGGGTTAATACTGGGCTGCGCCTGCTGGCTTCCTCTCGCCTGCCCCGTTGGAGCCGGGTGGGCGCTTCAAGGCGGGCCGGGCGCAGGCTAGTTTCACTGGCTTGTCTCTTGCTCTGCCCTGTGTAGCAGGGCGAGCGCGATACATGCGCCTCTCAGAATGAGTGGAGTAAAAGGTGTAAAACCTCCAATATATATATAATGTTATCTCTTTTATTTTAAATTGTCCAAAATTATTTTATGCGGCTCCAAGTGTTTTCTTTTCCTGTGGAAAACTGGTCCAAAATGGCTCTTGAGTGTTAAAGGTTCCCTACCCCTGGTCTAGTTGGATTTCCCCGGCAGTTATGGAGAACAGATTTCCACCTAACATAACTGGTTGTCGCCTCAAAGCAATGACTGAGCTTTGGGAATCAAAATCTGAATCTGAAATTCGGAATCTGAATCTGAAATTTGGAATCAAAACCAGACAGTGGATCTGATGGTTCTCCAGGAATTCCCTGCCACACTGGGATCTGTGTAGCTTTTTTTAATCTCTGTCAACCTTCACATTCTTCTGGAACTGCCTAGCTAAGATGGGATTGGTGGCCCTGCTGTGGACTGGGTCTCCTGTTTTTACATATTCATCATTCTAGAAGAGAGTGTTGGGAGGCTGATGTTCTGCCCTTCGCGGAAAGGGTCTGCAAAGCCCCATTTTGTCATGTCAAAATAGCATAGTAAACGGAGACTCGGCCATTTATAAGTTATCTTGGATATTTGGTGTACAGTGTAACCAATAGAATTTGCTTTCCCTCTTCATCTAATTCTAGGTAATTGATGGCAGCATTAAAATTGTAGTCAGGGAAGGGATGGATGTGGGCTAACTGAAAAGTAATCCTTGCAAAAGTGGATGCCTCCTGTTGGTTAGGAGGTAGAGCTGAACCATGACTCTAAGCTCACTGTTTTGGAGTGTGATGATGCAACTTTCTCCTGGGACTGGATTAAGGGTTTGTGGTCTGATGGTATTCCGCTCTGCTGATTAGTAAGATCAGGGTTTTGCAGGAGGTAGCTAAGATCAGGCTTTTACCAGATTAAACTGGTATACCTTGCATTTCTGTTCCCTGCAGAAGGTGGTTCTGGCCACAGTGTAAACTCTCCCTTTAGTAATATCCCTCACTACTACTTCAGCAAGCTATATCTGGTCCTGAGGAAGTGCTTCTTGCAAACTTTGTCACAAAGTGCAACAGTTAGGCATTTTGGCTAACAGGGAAATTTCCTGGGGAGAGGATATTTAACCAATGTTATGTTTACTGCATTGTTCTGCTGGATTGCTAGTGGACCCAATGTAAGCAAACTACATTTGATTTTTAAAGCTGTAAATGGCATAGGGACCAGGATACATGCTGGAGGTGGGGGACTTTCTCCAATCTATGTGAGTTTGGCTGTGACTCTATTTCCCTGCTCTATGGCTGAGGATTAGAGGGCATGTTTGAGGTACCTTTTTGGTGGTTGTTTTCAGCCTGAGGGAAACTCCAATTTTCTCCTAGATAACTTATTAAAACTGTTTTATTCCAGAGGACATGTAGTGTAGTTACTCCCTAATATAGGCTTCTGATTTATTTTTTCCCTGCTGATTTTATAGATGTTTTTTAATCTGACATTTTGGTTTTAGACACATGAATATGAAATTGTCTTATACTGAATCAGAGCTTTGGTCCAACAAGATAAACATTGTCTAGCTCTAGGGTAGGGAACTCATGCGGCTCTCCAGATGTTCAGGAACTACAATTCCCATCAGCTCCCTACCTCAGCATGGGCCAATTGGTATCACTCTATGGCCAAAAGGTAACTCTGAATCACTGAGCCATGAGTTCTTCCCCTTTTATCACTGTTGTTATTATACTAGTGCTTTATGTTGCTATACTCTTGGTCCCAACCACACCAAAAAAAAGATATATAGGGCAGAATTGTTAATTCATCCATTGCCACTTCCTCCCTCTCCAACCTCCTTTGCCCCTCTTCAAAATTGCTTTCAGCTCCAGCAGAACAGTGGAAGTAAGCCACCCACTGCCCCGCTTAGGCCCAACACCTGCCTTCCTAAGCCCCCTCCAACCCTTCCCCTGCCTTTTAGACATTAAGCTGCTCTTAGCACTAGCTCTCCAAGGCCCCCCCCCCCAGCCTCCCCTGCATCAAGCCAGGCCAGGCCCTCCTAAGTCCCTCTCCTAATCTTTCCCTTACCCCTAAAATATCAAGCTTGTGGTCTGGTAGGGCAGTGCACGCTTTTGCTTAAGCCTGGCTCCATTCCCTCCTAAGCCCCCCTTCAACCCTCACCCCCCAAGCTCCAAACACCATTGGACAGTTTTCTACTGCAGAAGCACTGCTTCTCTCTCTCTTCTGCTGAAGCACTACTGACTTTCACACTTAGATCTTTCATTGGGAAAATACTAGCAGCTTTTATGTGGCTTTTATGGAAAGTTGTTTTACTACTTTTTATTGTTGTCTCGTCTAGATTTGAATCCTCTCATTTTGTAAGAATTCCATGTTGAATTCTTCTTTTAGTAAAAAAACATTTTCATATTTCTTCCTAATTTGAAATGTCTTTACTAGTCACCTGTTATCAAAAAGTAAGCAAGTTTTTGAAAAATTAAAATGGGAGTGGGAGTTAAAAGGATGCTGCAGTGCATGATGGCAAAAACCCTACATGGAAAGTTGTAGGAGAATCATAGAATTAGGGTTAAGCTTGCACTTGGTACAAAAACCTCCTAGGTGTCACACCCAAGAATATATGGATAGAAATGTATAAGCTATTTCTATGTTGGAAGTATAATAGCTTCAGTGTTTTTTCCAGTTCTGTCCTTAAAATGCACAGTGGTAATTCACAAATCTCTTTGTGAGGCAGAGAACAGAGCAAATTGCAGTTGTTTATATATATTAAAGAACTGTAGGATTATTTTGGGATCAGTAGATGCCAAACTGGGAAGTGATACCAAGTGGTTGGAAGGAAATATCCCATAACTACTTGAAAGGAAGCATACTTCATAGCTCCCAGGATTCTTATTTTTTTCCTTGAAGCTGAATTTATTTGTGTTTAAACAGGGTTTTTATTGTTGGTGCTGAATGAGGCTAATCTGTGGTGTGTGTTTGCCTCCCTGAGCTCTCTAAATTACTGTAATTGTTTTAGTTATGGCTGGGATGCAGGCACCAGGAAAGCCTGTTCTTTCAACTTTAAAGACAGTTATAAACCTAATAAATAAGATTCAGGTGGATGTAAACTCCAGTGGTGGGATTCAGCAGGCTTGCACCACTTTGTCAGAACTAGTTGTGCTAAATGGTGCTTGTAAACAACTACCTTCACTGATGTAATCCCATTCTTAAACCATGTCTGGGATTTTTAGCATTAGAAGAAGCATGATACCACATGCTTACCCCCATGGCGCCAGTGTTTCTGTAGAACCAGCATAACATCTTTAATGCTGCCTTTTATTTTGTAATACTATTCATTTATTTATAAAATGCCACTTCAATGTAGATAAAATACCAAAACAGTTTGCAGATTGCTCAGGCTGGAAGTTTTACTGTAGAAACAACTAAACAAAGATGGAACAGTCCTGGGTAAAGACAAATGTTTTTTTCCTGGCATCTAAAGGACAATGAAGTTCGCACTAGACAAAGCCCTCAAAGGTAGTTTCCAAATGTGAGGTCCCACCAGTGAAGAAGCCCTGTTTTTAGCCAAGCGACTCTGGCTCAAGCATCATAGGTAGAAGCACACAACAAGGCTGCAACAGGGCCTCAAGTGACCTCTGGTTGGATAGTTTGGGAGGTTACGGCCTCTCTCAAATATCAGCTGACAGAAGCCACTTAGGGTCTTTGAAAGATAAGAACCAGCACTTTCTGAATTGTTCCCTCATATAAAAGGGACAGAAGTGCCTGAGCCGTGAGGCAGCAACATTGGAAGGTCTTGACCTCTAGGTCCTGTTTGTTCAGTTCTCCAGAGCAGCTGCCTAGCCAAGCTATGTGAAACAATTAGCCAGACTAGATGGACTTATCCAGGTCTCATCCAGCAGGCTCTTCTTATGTGCCCTGGAACAAGTATGTGTAAATATAAACATACTAGCAATAAATCTGTTGTGTAAAAAAATACAGTGGGCTCTAGAAAAAACTGATCCTCCTTATAAGCAATGTGGATGAGGCAAATATACAGGAAATGGAACTCCAGCAGAAACACTCAAACTTGTGAATCTTCCCAAGGAGGGGAAGTAAGGTGTCTGTGAGTATGAAGAGAGTTCCTCCTATCACTATAAGCAACCCTCCCTCCCACCCTCTTTGGTTTGCAAAGCTGGATCCTGGCTTTGCATGGGAGGTGGGGAGAGAGAGCAAAGTGCCTTTGACTTCCATGGGGAGATTTTCTCCCCCATCTTCATAGGCAACCCTCCCCTTAATTTGCAAAGCTGAATCTTGGAGGAGGAGGGGAAGCCAGCAGGGCAAGCTTGTGAAGATGGGGAGAGTTTGGGTGGCTGTGAAGATGGGGACCCCTGCCAGTGTGAAAAAACACAATGGGCACTCCAGTGCAAGTGGGGAACCTGCCACCCTACCTCCCAGCTTTCTTTTTTTTTTTCTGGCCATCTTCCCTAGCTCTCTCTTTCTCTTTCTGCTGCTCCTCAGCATCTGCTCTTTTCTGCCCACCTCTCTTCACCTCTTACATTTTTTTCCCCTCCTCCCAGCACAATTCTTGGTAGCTTGCTTGGAGTGTTCTGGATGGGACTGGTGAGGCTCTCCCCCCACAGCCCCCCACTCTTATCACCTCAGTCTTCCCCCTCCCCCCTCCAAACAGCCCAGGCAGGCTGACCTGTCTTAGTCCTGGCTGCTGGACTCTGAGCTGACTTCTTACTGGAGAGTAAGTTCAGAGACACTTAATTCTTACTCCCTTTACTCCGCCTTTAGGTGGCTCTCATGAGAAGGTTTTGGCTCTTTGCTCTTGGCATCCCAAGCTGAAGTGAGGTTTTTTTGGGAACATTTGCATAACGCTTGTACTCCAGGATGATCCATTTTCTGGATTTTCCATTGTTTTGCTTTGATTCTTCCCAGATTCAATTTCAATAAAATCTTCTCAGAAAGAGTGAACTTCCCATTCTGCATATAATAGTGGCCAGGAAGTTATGAATTTTTGAGGACTTCACCCACATTGGCACCGTTTCATGATGAT
>NC_059430.1:47411047-47430310 GCF_021028975.2 Sphaerodactylus townsendi | reverse complement strand
TTGGAGGATTTCCTGAAGTGGTTACACATGAACCATTTCATCTGGACTTGTCATTTATTTATTTACTCATTCATTTTTAGTGGAGAATCCAGATGACTTTGTTGGCAACCCATTGCATTCCAGGGATTTCTGAAATTATTTCTCCCTTTTTTTCTAGTCCTTCTCTGTGATAGCTTCTCTAAAAAAGCAGCTGTTAGCACTAGGCTACATATTGTGTTTATTCCATTAAAAGTCGACACTTTCTGATTGGTGTGAATTCAGACACTTCACCAGAGGCAAGTAGAGATGGCCAGAAAGGATGTTAGGCAACCCGAACAAAAACTGAAGTTGCTTATTTTTGCTCTCCTTTACCACTAAATGTCCACTAAACTTTTAGGAACAAGCAAGAAGTGAAGATGAGCAGGAAAGTGACTTCTGCTTCCTTGTGTTTGCCTCCTGTCTTTCCAGTCTTCTCTGCCTGTTTCCAGAGATTCAGAGTTATCAGCTCTCAGTATCTGATTTGCATATGTCAATTGTCGAGATGTTGAGTGCCATGCAGGACCAAGCCGTTAGTCAAGTAGCCCCTGCTTGCTTTCCGTCTCTCCTCCTCTCTTTGTTTTCCATCAGTAAGCCCCTAAAAAGACATTTTATGCCTTACAAGTGCCTATGAGCAGGTGTATAAGAAATTTAAGTGCAAAAAGTAGAGAATATATGTCTGTTCTGGAATATATGTCTGTTCTAGTGAAATTCTAACAGGATCATATACTATATGATTCAATGAAGAAAGCAATGGATGTAAATGAAATTAAATGGCCTTAAAACTTTAGCTCAGATAGTTTTGGGATCTGCCTGTGAGGAAGATTTTGAAAGACATGGTCTGTTTTGAACACCTTTGCAAACACTGTGTTTGAGCAAAGCACACAAAGAAAACATCCTGAAATTGAGAAAATCACACATCACATAACTTTCCCGAACTGCTCCCCTATACTCATCTGGGATGAGATTTGGGAGTAATTTACTGGATGATAAGCAGGCCACGATTATGAGCCAAGGAGATATGACTAAGACCTTTCAGATACAGTTTTCTTTGGAAGCCTTTGCAAGGGATTTTATATAATATTGATGTGCATTATTTCTTTTAAGCAGTAGCTTCCTGAAAGCCTTTAAGAATTCATCATCTAATTCTTTGTTCCTCCTGTCAAACAGTAGCAAGAGAAATTAGTCCTGCTGAATTGCCAGCTGCATCTGCTGCTGATGCTAGGAAAATGCTATTGTACAAGAGATTGCAGATGTTGCTTCCCTGTCTTTTATAGTATACTTCTAATTTTCTGCTTCAGTCACCCTGGAGAGACAAGTGGAAAAAAATGGGGAGGTGGGAGAAATTATTTCCGATGCACTGGGGTTGTATCTGAGACCGAGGTGGAATCACATATTCCAGGAGGCAAAGATTGTACTGCCTGTAAGTTATTTTCATTTTATTTTTAAAACCTATACTTTGGTTTCAGCTACTGGCAGAGTTCATATCAGCAACATTCACTGTTTCTCAAGGATGAAATGTCTTAGTACTGTAGTTTAAAGCTGCTGTTGGAAGTTGTCGTCTTTGGTTTACCTGTTTCTAATTGGTAGTCGTTTGCTTTGCAGTGTTTTGAAGCAAGGATTTTATGTATGTTAATCTGCCGGGGTGGGGGTTGCGTTGTACTGTTTCTTTAATAAATTTAATGAAAATTTAGATCCACCAAAGTACTGAGCTGGGTAAGGGAGGAAATGTGAGAGACCTGATGAAGAAACCCTGAGTCATTTCCTTTGCAGTACATCAGCAGAAATTCCTTAGGTGCAACTTTGATTTTGGAAGCTGTGATAATGAGCTGAGAAGCTATTCACCTTTATTGTAATAAGAATATTTAAATCTCTCTTTTTTTGTAAATAGCTTTCTTGCTGCAGAAAATGTTGTGTTTGCTATTTTTCATATGTTACAAGTTTATTGTACATCATAAATTTGATTTTTTTTTCCTGCTGGGTAAGACATGTTTGATCTTTTCAACAGATTAGCCAACTTGACTCAAGTGGATCTGTAACCTTTATAACACTGTGTAACTTCAATTTTGAAAAAAAGCCTAGAATGGGGAGCATATGCTGTTACTATTAACAATAACCCTCATAGTATTTTTCACTGTATACTGTGTTGTAATAGCAAATGAAATATTATACAACAATCTGTTCAGGTAGGTTTTGTGGAGAGATTATCTTGACTAGTTCCAGAGCGGTATTATCCATGATATGTGGTTTTGATAGGAGAAGAGACTGGGGACAAAATATTAAAGTTATCCGTAATCTTATGGAGCTGGTCAAACTTTCTGAGGTGTTTTCCCCAACCCAGTTTGGAAGGTTTAATGACAGCAGACAAAATAACACATGTTTGGGAGATCTCCAATAGTGGCTAGGAAAAAGTCCCTTCCTTCAGCTGTCAGAGCTGCGAGCCGCATATCGAGTAGGTAAGAATATTGCTCAGAAGATTTTCACCTAACCATTATTCCTCCTACCAAGTTATAACTGCATGAGCCAGGTAATCATAGATCTCCTCAGCAATCTCTAGGAGCAGCTAACTAAAGCCAAGGGGTATGGTTGGATTGTTTATTCTGGGAGTTGTGCACACAGTAATCTGGTAGTGTAAACATTTCTGTTTCTGACTGGCAATCTGAAACTAGATAAATTGTTGTTGTATTTAGCTTAGTATATGTAATTCAGCTCCCAGTTTGCTGTCTTGTTGGGATTGCTTGGTTTCATTACTGTGCTGGTGGGCTGAGTCAAAATTTCCACTTCTCTGCAACTCTTGAAGGCACAAAAGCCTTCTTTGGGTCCAGATCTGACAATCTTGTGCCCCCTTGGCCCATTGCATTTCAGCTTTCAAAGCATCTTTGTCTTCCAATTTCCATCATCTTAGTCCATCAGTCTTCCTGTCCCAAGACCCAGTATGACATTTTACCTACCAGCAGCAGATATCCTGTCTTTAGAACTTGAAAAGTACTTTTTATAACCTCTGCTTAGCTTAATGTCCGATTTGTCCTCTGTTCCTTGGTCATCTATTTCCTTCATATACTACTCCTGTAAATTATTTTTCAGTCCCTCGCTTGTCCTAATTTTCATTCTTCTGTCCTGTGAGCTCCTTGCTTGAATAGTTTCACTGTTCCCTGAAACCTCTTCCCTTAGAATTTTTCCGGCTATTCCACTCATATTGCCCCTTTGTGGTTCTTTCCTCTTTACTCACAATGTTTGCATTGCAAATATTCTGATTTCTCTACTCACTGCAAGTTGAAGTATTTGAGAACATTCTATCATATTACACCTGGCTGGGCAGCAGTTCCCTGGGGCTTCACCATAAAGTTCTGTAGTGTATTACAACTCCATTAACCCTGTTTCTATATGTCCAAATGGTGCTTCCAGGGTGCTTCTGGGAGACCCAGTTTACGCAAACATGGCATAAATTGTTCTTATCCTGGCCCCACATTCCCAGTATCGGCAAACTGTTTTAAAATTACACAATTGCAATAGGATCAACAGCATGCAAAAAAAAATTGGCACCCTATGACATAGCAAAACTATACATACAACTGACTGGTAATGAATGGGAGTCAGTGTTCTATATTCTTGATTGTACTTACAATCTTATGGAATTGTTCAAACTTGCTTGTGAATCTATATAGCATTACAGGCTCCTTAGCCCAAGAGTGTTGCCATCTTGAACTATCCATATTTTGTCTCAAAACCAATTTATACTGTGGCCTTAATCTGGATTAGTAGTGATTCTGTTAATCCAGGAAACCTTTAGAATGGCACTTTGAATGGAGGAGGTATGTGTAGAATATCTGCTTCTACTCATGCCTGATAGATACAGAATCCTCTTAGGTTTGGATGCAGCAATCCTGGATTTTAATTGTATCTGTGGTTTCCAAATATTCATAGGTTTACCAACTACATCTTATAGCTCCACTCCCATGTCTTTTGTGGCAGCCAGCACATGTGAATCAGTTGTTTTTCTGTTAAGGTTTTCTGGCAAAAGGCAAAGGCAAACAGAACAACATTACTGTCCACTCCAAAATCATCTCACACCAGAAACTGCACACAGTTAAGTATGCTTGCAGTATAGTGGGATGAATATAGTAGGATGAATATTTGTGCACCCGAACCTGCTAGCAGCTTGGTGAAAATGAGGAAAATTCTACTAAATGTTGCTTCTCTATGTATTCCGACATTATGATGAGAGAAACCACACTAAGTGGCTAAGAAATTGAGCTACGAAGCTGAAAGTTCCAGGTTCAAAGCATCTATGGCACGAAATTCATAGATGGCCTTATCCCATCCTCCCCTGGCCTCAGACGAGGCCATGCAGAGTACAGTGTTTAAATAAATAAATATGTACGTTGTGGACTAGACTGCCAAGGCAGATCTTGTTTCATGTAAGCCACTTCAAAAGCTTTGTTAGGTCACAGGAAGAGTGCTGTTTCCTTGCCTCCAGACTCCCTGCTGTGTGACGTTTAATAAATGGAAGATCAGAAAGCATTAGGAGAGCTGAATCCACGCAGAGTGCTTTGAGAACCTGGAGGTGTTTTTCTGAACAGTTCAGAGTCAGCTTAATTGGGGTGATAGAATGAATCAGAAAAAGAAGAATGGATTTTTATACCACACTTTTCTCTCCCTTAAGTATTCCCAAAGTGGTATACAATCACACTTTCTTCCTCTCCCTGCCCCAGGCACCTTGTAAGGTAGGTGATCCTGAGAGAGTTCTGAGAGAACTTTGACAGTCCCAAGGTCACCCAGCAGGCTTCATGTAGAAGTGGGGAAAACAAACCCAGTTCACCAGGTAAGAGTTCACCGCTCTTAACTGCTACACCATGCTGGCTTAACTAGAGTAACATGTGGCGTTTTCCAACAAGGGGATCAGGCATTTGCTGGTGGTGGAATTAGAATCCCATTACCTATCCTAACTGATACTTTTGTTGCAGACTTACATCTGGCCACTTTGTACTATTGCTGATGTGATTTCTTGATATTACTGATAAGTATGGAAAACAGTCTAAATTTATGTAAGTGTGCAGGATCCAGTCAGCCTTTCCACTAGTGAAGGGAAGGCGTGATCACTTTTGACCACCCAGATACATTGTGGGGAGGACTACGGTACCTTCATGAACAAAAGCCATGTGGGAGGGAGCCTCAGTAAGGAGGGCAATTAAGGTGGAATTGAGTGAAAAAGCTAATTGGATCTAACCCACTGTGTATGACATAAATTGAAAATTGTGAATCCATACATGTTGAAAAGAAAGCTATTAAGTGTATTTTATATATTTTTATTTAGAATTCACCACTTTATCAATATCTACAAGACTTGGGACACACTGACTTTGAAATATGTTCACCATTGTTGCAAAAGCCAGAAGAATGCTCATCCAAAGAAGAGCAAAAAGAACCAGGTGCGAGTTCTATTCCCAAGGTAAGCCCTGAGTTTTGCAATTCAACTGCTATGTAATCTCTCAATTTAAAAATTCCCCCCTGCACTTTCCTACATTACAATGTGTGTGTCAGCATTTCTTTCATGTGCACATTAATGAAACTGAAAATGACAGTTGCTATCTCATTAGACTTTAGAGGAACAGTCCTATTTTTGGACCCTTTCTGTCAGTTGTCCAGAAGGCTAGCTCTCAGGAGACTGCTAATTTTCACTTTTCAAAGGAGGAACATTTTATCTGGAAATAAGTGTGCAGCTTTTTGTTAACAAAGCGTATTATGTGTGTGTAAAGTTGCAGCTGACCTATGGCAACTCCACAGCACCTTTCAAGGCAGCACCTTTCAAGGCAGGTGAGAAGGCTCAGCAGTGGCGTAGGAGGTTAAGAGCTTGTGTATCTAATCTGGAGGAACTGGGTTTGGTTCCCAGCTCTGCCGCCTGAGCTGTGGCGGCTTATCTGGGGAATTCAGATTAGCCTGTACACTCCCACACACGCCAGCTGGGTGACCTTGGGCTAGTCACAGCTTCTCGGAGCTCTCTCAGCCCCACCTACCTCACAGGGTGTTTGTTGTGAGGGGGGAAGGGCAAGAAGATTGTGAGCCCCTTTGAGTCTCCTGCAGGAGAGAAAGGGGGGATATAAATCCAAACTCTTCTTCTTCTTCTCTTCTCAGTAGTTTGCCATTGCTTTCCTCGGAGGTCTCCCTTTCAAATACCAAACCTACTTGCTTCACTACACCATGCTGCTTAAGGTTGCTCAAAGCACAAAAAGTACAATTGTAAAAAATGGTCATACCATATGTAGTTTGATTCTGTTTTTTTTAAAATCCTAAGTTAAGTTATCACTTATACATTAGTTGAATTGTAAATGCAGAGCTCATGACTAGAATAAACATTGTGCTATTAGTGAAACAATGAGATCCAAATCTGTATGTCCCTACAGTTGTGATCCAAGAGACAGTCTTGCAGTGCCTGTGTTTATTTCTCCAGGGACAGAGAGTAGCAATTGGAGAGAGAACATCCACCTGCCATTCATTGGTGTGTGGAGTTCCACAAGGGACAATTCTCTCTCCATTCTTGTTCAACATCTTTGTGCGACTCCTTGCTGGGCTAATCTGGAGGTTTGGACTGAGGTGTCTAGTTAAAGTTCATAGAGATTATTAAATCAGGTGCCCTCAGACTATGCTGCCTTATCGTTTCCTTAATATTTAAATAGAATGCATTTATTTTTTTGCTCTAATGTATCTTCTTAATCAGTTAAATTATTTAGTTGAAATAGTTGACTTATATACATACAATTTAAGTGACAGGTTAAAATCCAGCTTATATCATAAAAACAAAGTGCCTATGAAGTCAAAATTTATGAAGAACCGGTACAGGAGATGTCCAGTGATAGAGTATAGAGTTGAAGTGTTGTTATTGGGCATATGTTTATGAGATTCAGGATGGGAAAAAAGAAAAATGTTAGTACCTACTAGCTGAATCACAATAGCTATTTTTAGTTCTTCTGCTTCCAAGCCCCGCCCCCCTTGCATAGGACTAAAATTTCTCAAGCGTCATGACTCATTGTCATTGTACTGAGGATATAGTTATAAGTTATGTGGAAATATGGGGTTCCAAGCTTCAGATATCCTTTGCCATACTAATGTGGGGCAAGGATAAATCTGCTGGACAGTAAGAGAATGCTCATCTACCTTATTTATGTATTTATTCAATTTCTGTGCCACTCTCTCTATCATGACAAACCCAGAGTGGCTAATGTCAGTGTATAAATGTCAAACAAAACATATAACATGGCATACAGAACTATAACTACAAGCAGTAGAACAACATAGCAATACAAACCTGGTGCCCTAAAACAGCTCTCATGAGGGAGTTTGCCTGTACCAAGCCAGCTGTGACTTGACATTGCACCTTGGCTTTTAAGTATAGTTTTCCTCTTTTACACCAGCTAAGTTCTAAGACTGGAAAAAACCTGGATATTGGGGAAGTGCATACATGGAAGAGTGAACCTGCAGATGGACAGCACAAGTGTGGCTACCCTGGGATGCAAGGGGGCTCTTGCCCTAGGCACCACTGAAATTGATCACGTGGGGGGGCACATTAGACTTCCCCCAGGAAGCAGCCTCTGTCCTACACCTCACCAGCCTCTGCCTTTCATCACTGCCATTTGATCTGTTGCCACCACAGCGAGTTGGGATCTCAGTGGGTGCATGCAGAGCTGAGAAGGGGGAATGGGAGCAGCCTTCTCCTGGTATTCACACAGCCTCTTTCTGGAGGAGAAAGAGAAAGCATCCCTGCCCCAAGCATGCCTACCCTGTGAAGTGCACACCCCTGGATATAGCCGGCATAGTAGGAAGGAGCTGGGCAGGCAGTTTCAATAACTGGAACATTCACAGGCTGACTGAAGCTGAGATCCTGGGTTGGCCCAATTCCTCTATGTGGCACAGGCTTATCTCTGCCTTTTGGAAGAGGAGCCTGGCAGCATACACGCACACTCAAGTGCTGATAGCTCACCCAGAACTTCTGCCACCCAAGAAGGTGGAGATGGGGAGAGAAAGTAGGCAGGCGATGGAGGTGCCTGGCGACCAGCAGCAGGAGGACCCAGGGGAGCTGCCACCAGCATAGCCAGGCTGGGAGCCACCAGAGCTTTGGAAAGTTGGAGAGGGAAGAGGGAGACTGCTGGAATGCTGGGATGGAAGTCAGGCTGCTGCTGTGGATCTGCTGTCACAGTCCAGGGGGGTAGGGGCGGGGCGGGGCAGGCTCCTCTCTTGCACTGGCTCCTTCCCAGCCACCTGCCCACCTTGGACCCCTTCAGGAATTTCAGCAGCGGCGGGGGCAGCCCTTCTTCGCTATGCACTAAGCCCCTGATTTCCCACCCATCATCCCCAATGAGGTAGTGACCAAGATATCCTGCAGCCTGGAGACCAAAGAGCTCTTGGACAAATTCTACGTTGGGCACCAAGATGGTTGTCACCAAATTGGGAAGGTAAGACCCAGCCTACATGAAACATCTTTTCCCTTCACAACAATAAGGATAGGAACACGTTTTTATTTCATGGTTGCTCTCGGACATCTAGAAGAGGGTAAAACCATTTATTTATTAATCCTCCGTCTTCTCCCCAGGAACTTAGGGTGTTCCCTTAGCTCCGCTATTTTATCCTCACAACAATCCTGTGGGGTAGGCTAGATGGGAGAGGATGAGTGGCCTGAGGTCACCCAGTGGGGCTTATCTGGTGAACCAGATTAGCTCGTGCACTCGTGGGTGACCTTGGGCTAGTCACAGTTCTTTGGAGCTCTCTCAGCCCCACCTATCTCACAGGGTGTTTGTTGTGAGTGGGGAAGGGAAAGGAAATTGTAAGCCCTTTTGAGTTTCCTTACAGGAGAGAAGGATATAAATCCAAATTCCTCTTCCTCCTCCTCCTCCTCTTCTTCTTCTTCTTCTTCCTCTTCCATGACTGTCTTTTGATTAATTGATAAGCATATGCTTATGAAATGCTTGTTTACAAGTATAATTACTGTTCTTGCTCCAATCAGGGTAGCTTTGTGGTGAGCATTCTTTATGCAATCTTAGGTTCTGACCTAGATTTGAAAGTGATTGTCAACCAAAAAACATTGTCTGCTTTCTAATTCATTTTCTGTGTGTTTTTATCCTATTTGTCGAGGTCCCCAACGTTTTTGAGCCTGTGGACACCTTTGGAAGTCTGACACAGGGTGGGGGGCACAACTACAAATGGGCTGCTATGGAGTCAGTTTATGCACAGCCCCAATAATAGCTCTTTAACATCCTGGCAGAAATTCTCTGTAACAAGATGCCTTTTGAAAGAAACATGTTTCAAAATATTTTCTTGCATTCATCTTTGATCATGCAGTGAAGATTTGCATGCTGTCATGGAGCCACTGCCAAAGCAAAATCAGAAAAAATTGATTCCAAAAAAAACCTGGTGGGCACCAGAAAATATGTCAGTGGGCACTATGGCACCCTTGGGCATGGCACTGGAGATTGTGCTGTATAGGTTAATTGCAGTTCTAGCTTCATTGTATGTTGTGGGGGAATGGGAGGCTGGTGTCTGGGGCAGCAAGCTGCTGCCCTGGCAGGTCCCAGCTTGGTCTTTGGAGTGAGGGGATTCCGAGCAGGGGAATGGGGAGCTGGTGGCAAACTTGCTGCTTACCCTGGTGGATCCAGCTTGGTATTTGAGGGAGGAGGAGGGCGGCAGGGGACTGGCGGTGGGCCAATCCCGTGCAGGACTCAGTTCCACACACGGCTAACTGAGTCCTGTGTGGCGATTGGCTCAGAGTGAGTTGTTGCAATTATATGTTTAGATGTATTTGCAAGTCTGCGTAGGGCAGTACATTTGAGGTCCTTCCAGTGGTGATGAACACAAAGAAAGATATATTTAGCATATTCGGTATGGTGAATTAGAGGGTGACAATGCCAAAATTAGAACTGAAATGTAGTTCCTGTATTTTATTAGGGACGCAACAAGCTACTTCCTTTCCTTCTGTAGTACTGCTGATTATAGTAAAAATATTGCTAATTGCTTATTTCTAAAGGATTTGCACTTTTATAATGAGACATATTTTCCTAAAAGTAGCTGATTAAATTATTCTTACAGTACAATCCCTAACAGAGTTACAACATTCTAAGCTCACTGAGTTCAAACTGAATTAGAAAACTATAATTCTGTTTAGGATTGCCATGTCACTTCAGTTACTAATATTTAGTATAACAGTGGCATTTCTGGCATAACTAGAGATCCTCTACCCAAATCAGTCTAAAAACATGTGTTGATATATTACCTGAGACTAAGGAAGAATAAAACTTTGTTCAGTTCAAATTATTTCTGGTTTATACAATGAATGGTTTCCCAGAGCATATTTTAAAAAAGCTCCTACTTTGAGCTTTCAGAAACCATGTAAGGTAAAATTATCTTGTAGGATATCTAACCTAAGCTAAATTTCGTGATTGAAGGTTTGGTAGCTGATCATTAATGGTAGTCTCTCCAGATGTGGATTGTTTATTCATTATTTTATTAGATGGATTTAATGTATCATTGTATACTATATCCATTATTGGAGAAACTTGAAGTTTAAAAGATTTTGTTGTAAATGAAATAATATTTTTAATCTGAAAAATCCCCCTACTATTTTCAGAAGAAAGAAGCCATCTTCTGAATTCTCTTTTACTGGTAAAATTGCCTAAAGTGGGGTAAATACCAGCGTACAGATGGCTCTTCTGCTTCCTAGGGGTGTCACTCAAGTGGTGTTATCACTCAATTTTTTTTTGTCTAGATAGAGGTGTCCCTGTATTGTAAATGCTTGTGTACATTTGTGTGATCCAGCATGTTCACAGATGGCATAAGCATAACCATTCCAATTTCTGTTACCACCATGAATATTTGTTTACAAGTGTATCACTCTGTGTAGGTGCTGGTATATAATGATGATGCCTCAAATTTCAGGTGCTGCCAGTGAGGGAAGATTGCAGTGGTTTTTTAGAAGTCTGTTTCTAGAATCTCACATTTATTTGTTTTGGATTCATCTTTGTTTGTTTTAATCTTACATGATTTACTGTAGTGTTTTTATTTGTGCGTTATTTGATGATGCTTTCACAAAACCAAAACCTGGCTGCAAGCCAAACAGCAATCTCATATGCTTCTGAGGTGGACCACCCAGGATTCATGCTATCAACTAGAACAGTTTGTTAAACATAGCTTCCATCATTTGTTGCTTATTTCAAGAGAAGTTGCGGAGTGTTGTGTTGTTACCCAGGGCAGGCAGATAAATGGATAGGAACATTTAGTTCATCAGGGCTTTTGGACAGTAGTACCCACTTCGTGGCTCACAGAGAGTGCTGCATTCACAGTTGTGATCAACCAAAAGAGCCAGTTAGTCCAATCTCTGGGAATAGGGGGTGTAACTCAAGGAGACTTCCCACTTATCTGTTTCTCAGGTGGTAAGCGTTTCAAGATGGGAACTACCTGTCATTCACAAGCTCCTTCAAACACTTTCCTCATACATAGGGCAGGTACCACAAGGGATAACCGTGCTCAGAAAAGCCACAGGTGGCATGACAAAGACTAGTACGTGGCTCCCAAATTCTTAGTGTGCGATGATTTTTCACCATCCTAGGCAATAGTATGATATGTTGGTATTGTGCTAAACTTTAAAACAGATTGGATTAAACCTGATATACTTTCAGTATCCACACTTGGTACTAGAAAAATTCGCTACAAATAATATCTGGCCTCCCATGGGCACGGGGAAGAGAGAGAAGGGGAAAATGAAAAATTCCGACGTCATCAACAAAATAGGTTTTAACTTTGTGAGGGTGAAATGTTTTAGTATGTTGGTAGTTGGTTAATGTTTTTAATGTATTTATTGATGTAAACCACCCTGAGCCCCGCAGTGGGGGCGAACCTTTGGCACTCCAGATGTTATGGACTACAATTCCCATCAGCCCCTGCCAGCATGGCCAATTGGCCATGCTGGCAGGGGCTGATGGGAATTGTAGTCCATAACATCTGGAGTGCCAAAGGTTCGCCACCACGGCCTAGGGGAAGGGCAGTATATAACTTGAATGAATAAATAAATAAATGTTATATTTGTTAAAATTCTGGAGGTCTTTCAGTGCTTCCTCTTGGATTTCTGTGAGTCATTTAATTATTCCATTACTGTCATATGGTAACTCATTCTGTGGAGAAGGTGGCACAATTTTTTGCAGATCCAAAAATCAATCTAAATGTGCAGAGTAAAGAAGTAATTGTTTTGCATGAAATATTGTCAAAGTAGCTTAGCAAGCATCACTTTTGCAGTTAGATTAGATTGGAGGAGATAAATAAAACTTTTTCTAATGTTTTTGGGATAGTTGACTTATAAAGTACATACACTTCTGTTTCTAATTCTTTATAGCAAGACATCCTATCAAAACTAGCTGAGAGATTGAAAAGTTGGCTTACTTTTCTACGATATAAGAAAAAAGATGATATACTCCACCAAATGGTAAGCATACTTTATTTCCATATTTGCTTCTCCTCAACATCTCTCATTTCCCTCCCCTCAGTAATCTTTTATTACATTTCTTATTTATTCTTTTATTTTTTAAAAGCTAGGTCCGTAAGCCGCTACCTGTTCTACAAACTGTATGGTGGACTAAAGTGGGTGGGTGTTAACAGTTGTATGCTTTCAATACAATACTTTCTAAATGGTTTGCATAAAAATGGTAAAGTATTTAAGGTATACTAAAACAACACAACACTTTTATTCAAGAAGTTGGGTCCAGGCAATATGGAGGGAATCTACCTCCTGATGGTCTTGTCATTTGTGGTTGAAACGTGCCTTTTAATCCTTTTTGGGTTTGTTTGTTTGTTTGCTTTGTAATGTCATCTGCACCATAGCAGCGCAAACATGGGCTTCAGAGTTTAGGAGAGTTTTGCTTTTCCTTATCTGCTCCCGTGGCAGCTGCCGATTGATGCTTAGGCATACAGCACCAGCAATTGGGTTTATGTTGCAAAGATATATCAGAGAGAGGCTGGAGTTAGATGCTTCTGCCAGGATCTGCTGTCTAACAGAAGTATCTGATGTTTAAGTGTACCTTACAGGAATTATACATGAGGGCACCATAGCTGAATATTAGACCACATTCTGTCATGCATTATGTTCTGTGTTCAGTTCACTTGTGTTCCTCCTGCTCCAAACTCCATCTAATTTAAAGGGTTATTTAATTGAGTGCTATAGAAGTTATGTGTTTTCTGTTTTGCAGTTAATACTGCAGGTAGAAGTTTTCATTTTAAAAATGCTTGTGGGTGTTGGATGTGCTCAGCTGATACTGTTTCCCTTATCTATTCATGTTAAGGATGTTGGTTTTCGATTGGAGGTTCTCTGCACCATCCTGCAACAGGAAGTTTTGCTGCAGGAGGATGTTGAACTGATTGAGCTACTTGACCCCAGTATCCTGTCTGCAGGACAGCCCAAGCAAGAGGAACATGGACGTCTTCCAACACTACACTCCCTAGCAACTCCCAATATTTGGTATTAACATGAACCATGTGTATTCTATGTGCTTTTGTTACATACACGGCTGGATAAAATGTTTTTGCATATGTGGTCTTTCAATATATGGAAATATTTTATATCTTATTATTTTGAATGTTTTCCTTTCTCTTTTCCATGGATTCAAGGCTGTGAAGTTGGCTTCCCTTGCATGCATTCCTTGCAAACTTCCTAGGGTTATGTTTTATATTAATTTGCGCAATATGCAGGGCTACATTTTCTTCATGGACTTTTTAGAATACAGCTATGAGAAGATTTTTCTTTTGTGAATCCTTTTCTCAGGAAATGTGTTCTGGAATCACATGAACATGCCCACTCCTCCATCTTTTTCTTTGGTCTGCCCATTTTGGAGACTAAGAGCCATCATGAACAGGGCTGTGCAGAAACTTGGCAAAACCAGTTTGGTCTTGCCTTAGGGAAGGATCACTACTCAAATTTGAAGCACTTATGGAAGATTATTTAATACTTCATTGTTCCTTTTTTGAATATTCTGTTATTCCTTTTCTGTTATTGGGATCATAGGTCAACATTTTCGTAAAGACCAATTTTTTAAAGATGTACCTTCGAAAAAAACATTGCACTATTCAGGTTAAATGAGTCAAACTCAGGAAAAACAAAACTATCATTACCGTCGTAGGGTTTGGTTACACTAAGGAAACATGCCCTTTTTTCAGCTGTCCCTTGAACCTGGAAAAATATTACGTTCCCACCCTTTTCTGCTGAACAATCACTCTTCAGGTCATTTGAAGGGATAACCATTTCAAATGGGTGTGACTGCAGTGCATTTGTACAAAATCCAAGCAAATTGACACTTCACATCTGGTTAACTCTGTTAATGCTTGTTGATATGGCTATAAGCCATAGCTAATTAACAAGAACTTTAATTGATTGTAGGAGGTACAATTTGGATTGATTGATTGCCAGTAAAAGTAATATGCTGGTTGAAGGTATGTTCTGCTCAGGGACAGGGGTACCCTATAATTTCGGCTTCCCCATTTGTCACATGGGGCTCAACATTTCAGGGTCGCTTGTGTGTTTTTAAATGTTTTAAGTGTTTTTTCACGTCTGCCTGCAGGCGCATTGTTAAGATACTATTCGCAACTAAAATTTCAGGGTACCATCCGGAGATGTCTTGATGATACTACCCAAATTTGGTGATGTTTGGTTCAGGGGCAAAGTATGGCCCCCAAAGGCATGCCCCCCCATCCCATTGTTTTCAATGGGAGCACCTGAGATGGGGGGTTACCCATTTGAGGGACCATAACTTTGGTCCCCTGAACATAACTTCACCAAACATAGTGCATCATAATAATAGCAACAGATGATACCCTGAAATTTTGGTGTCACTAGCTTTAAAAAAATAAGCCCCTTCCAGGCACCCCAAGAAATTCTTGCCCAAGATTCTTTGTTTGGTAGTCACTTTTGCTCCATTGTAGCCAATGGGGAATTTCTGAGTGTGTAGGCAGGCTGCACATTTTTTGAAGATAGAGGTACTCAGACTTCAGGGTGGCTCCAGGAAGCCTCCTGGTAATAGCATCCAGGTTTGGAGACCCTTTGCTTCTGGTAATTCAATTTTAAGTGGGCCCCTCAAAGGCTTATTTTTTCCCCCCCGCCTCCTGCACATGAAAAGCCTGTGGGCTGAGTTCTCTCAACTCCCCCC
Source organism: Sphaerodactylus townsendi (assembly GCF_021028975.2). NCBI lineage: Eukaryota > Metazoa > Chordata > Lepidosauria > Squamata > Sphaerodactylidae > Sphaerodactylus > Sphaerodactylus townsendi. Next base: position 47,415,125 of record NC_059430.1, on the reverse strand, counting down.
CCCCCCACTCCAGAAGCAAAGCTCACCAAGCTTGGATGCTATTACTCAAGGCCTCTTGGAGCCACCTTGAAAGTCTGGCACCTCTATCTTCAAAAATGTGCAGCCTGCCTCAGAAATTCCTCATTAGCTACAATGGAGCAAAGTCACTGCAAAACAAAGAATCTTGGGCAAATTTCCTGGGGTGCCTGGAAGGGATGTATTTTTAAAGCTAGTGACACCAAAATTTCAGGGTATCATTTGTTAACTATTCTTATGATGCCACCCAAGTTTGGTGAAGTTATGTTCAGGGGGACCAAAGTTATGGTCCCTCAAATGGGTAGCCCCCATCTCAGGTTAGCTCCCATTGAAAACAATGGGGATGGGGGCATTCCATTTGGGCGACCATAACTTTGCTGCCCCTGAATCAAACATCGCCAAACTTGGGTGGTATCATCAGGGCAATCTCTGGATGATGCACTGAAATCATGGTGCCGCTAGCTTTAAAAATTCACTCCCTGCAGGCCGAAAAAACACCAAAAATACCCAAAAAACCCCCAAATACCTTGCATTCGCATTTGTTCATATTTGGGCAGGACATAATCGGACAATTTTTGTCCGAATGTGCCCAAATTTGCCCAGATTCCAGCCGAATCTGCTATTTGTTTCATCTGAATCTCCAACCCTCAAAAGTGATGCTGTTTCAGGGTGGGGGAGAATCCACCCCCAAACAGCATCACTTTCTATTTTGTTTTAACCGGGGACCCCAGATTCTCCCTTTAAGGTAGATTTAAAAGAAGAATTTGAGCTCCCTAGTTTAAACACCATTGAAAGTTATGCTGTTTGGGGGTGGATTCCACTGGAGGTGTTTTGTGAGAGATGATGCTGACATTTGTTTGGTAAATGTTTTGCTGGGGGTGATTTGTGAGAGATTTACATGCTTAATACCCACTTACACTGACTTGGAGTTGTTTCTCAGGCTAACAACCTACCTCATAGGGTTGTTGTGATTAGGAAATTAGGAAAAGAGTTGGTGGGGAGAGAGCCATGTATGTTTTGCTGGGAGTGGGAGGTGTTTTGTGAGCTGGTACAAAAAATCATTGTTTGGTCATGGTGAGGGAGGGTGGCCGCCCATACGCCGGCCGGCGGGGGGGGGGGCGCCAAACTCAGGTTTTGTCCCCGGGCGCAAGTTTGCCTAGGTACGCCCCTGGGTTGAAGTGATATGCCAGTTTACTTAGATGTAATCAATTCATTAATAAACAACTCATTAATAAACTTTGTCAATCTTGCTGATGATAATCTTAGAAGTGGTTTTACATGGTACATTCTCACTTATTGGAATGTCAACAGTGTTATTATTAATTTTGCAACTTTACCTGTTAGTTAACTACAATGTGGCTCATGTTGGTGTGCTTGTTTTGCAGGGATATCTCACTATTGTTTGCCTTCATCAGCACACTGATTATGCTTCCTTCTTGGTGGAATGGATCCCTGGGACTGGTGTGGGGAATAAGCATGTTTGTTTACATATTTGTACGAATTTTGGACACTTTGAGGACAGCCAAGCTGCAAATGTCTCTGAGAAAATGCCAACTTCAGCTAGAAGATACAGTGATTAATTGTCGAGCTTTCACTAACCTTGTGAGGAAAGCTTTACGACTCATTCAAGAAACAGAAGTTATTTCCCGAGGATTCACTCTGTGAGTCTAAATTTTAGGTTATATGTTTTATGCAGTGATAAACCTGTTGGATATTAGATCAATAGATAGTCAAGAAATTTTAGTTTTATGTTCAGATATCATATTAGGACAATTTAATTTTTAGTACTAAAATACACCAGATTTGAAGAGGATATTGCAGGTAACAAATCTTTAACAGGATTTAGAAGTGGGTTTTTTGCTGTGGTGACCTAGGAGGTCTGTGAAACAGACAGCAGCCTAGCAGATTGGCCCTTATATTAGAGGAAAGAGGGAAGGAAGAAGAGCTGTTTCCATAACTTTATTTTTTTGTACTTATATAGCCTCACCCCTCAGTTTTGCAAGACCTGAGCAAGGCTGTTAATGATAGGATGTTTTGGAGGCCATTGATTCATAGGGCCATCATGAGTCGGAAATGACTTTGTGACACTTCAGCATGCACATTTCAACCACAAAGGTTGTATTAATTTGGGGTTTTTTTCCTTAGCTTTTGCATTATTCAGAGCCATATTTTGTATCTATTTGTTTATTCTTACATGGTGAGACTGTACAACTTTGCATAAAATTATATGGGGAGATTTTTTTTTAACTGTTAGCTTGAGGATTTCCCCCAGTTGATGGAAAATCTGTCTCCTCCCCCATAGTTGACTATTCAGAGGTTAAAAATTCAATGTAATCAAAAACCCAATTATCTTCAGTTGTCATGGGAATTGTTTTGTTTCCGATTTGCTGATGCCAAATTGCATAAATGATTGCAGTCTGTTCTATCCTCTTCGGATATTTCCTGCAACATTTTTCACACAGTAGAATGAAAAAGGCAAAGAACCATTAAAATCATACACCTTTGAGTGGCTTAAGCATTGCCATGTACACAGAACACTTTGATCTATACTTGCAGAGTGTATGCCTTAGTAACAAGTTCCTGGGAAGCTTGCAAATGCAAGCTGCAACATGCAAAACTGAAACTGCCTAACAGAAAGCAAATTTCTTAACCATTAACGATGAAAAGTCTGAGTTGATCTTCTTTGGCAAAATCTCTTACTCTGTTTTAGAGTGTTTGAGCATGTTGGAAGGCAGTCTGGGTCTATTATTGACAAGATAGCGTACAATTAAGAATACTTTATTTTATACTTAAAGCTGTTTTTGAAAAAGAGCTTAGTGTTAGTTGCAGTCTGGGCAAAACCGAAGCAAATAATTTTTCCTTAATTTGAGCAGATAAATGTTCTGTTGAGAATATCATTGTCTAACTCTTCAACTTTGAAAATAAGTTAGTAGATTTCTATACTTCCTTTAAAAATAATGTCATTATGGTGAAAATAACCTTTTCTTTGCTGGTGCAATAACATCACTGTGGTAGTTTACCACTTGTTACCTGTTACTAATTCCTAGAATTCTTCATTAACTTAAAGTACTTGAGATACATTTTTGTTCTCAACAGTAGCTTGGCTTCCTGTTAATAAACCTTGGGCTATAAATCTGTTTAAAACACAGGCTATTATTAACAAAGTAAAACTTCTCTAATACTTACTTGAGGACCCTTCAATCTTCACATGTTTCAAATTAGTGGCATTTGGGGCTTTTCTGTTGATTTTTGCCAATAGCTACATTACCAGATGATGATCCACAGTGAAAATTAAGGTAGTTTATGCACTTGGAATTGTAAATGAATGGAGGTGGCATAGAAATTTACGGGTCTGGGCAAGAGTTTGTGCTAGTGTTGCATCTTGTCTGTGATGTAATGTCTCTTTGCTAAGTATCCTTAATCTTTTGAATGCCCTAGACAAAGTGTGGGTCCAGAAGCAGCAGTGCATACCACTTCAAAAATAACTAAATAGTTTCCACTCTTACTTTACCCCCCTCCCCGCCCCGTGCTCACCTGAACTTCTGAGTGCTTATTGTTGGTGAAATCATTCCACAGATGTAATATCATAGGTTGAATCGTGACATTCCAAAATGTGTGCTCCCTGAGAGGTTTATCTGCTTCTACTGTGAGTAAATCTTAACACTGATTTGACTTTACTTCTGAGTAAAATTTCAAGTAAATTTTACTGAGTAAAAAATTTTTAGTGAGGAGCAGCAGTGGCGTAGGAGGTTAAGAGCTTATGTATCTAATCTGGAGGAACCGGGTTTGATTCCCAGCTCTGCCGCCTGAGCTGTGGAGGCTTATCTGGGGAATTCAGATTAGCCTGTGCACTCCCACACACGCCAGCTGGGTGACCTTGGGCTAGTCACAGCTTCTCGGAGCTCTCTCAGCCCCACCCACCTCACAGGGTGATTGTTGTGAGGGGGGAAGGGCATGGAGATTGTCAGCCCCTTTGAGTCTCCTGCAGGAGAGAAAGGGGGGATATAAATCCAAACTCTTCTTCTTCTTCTTCTTCTTCTTCTTCTTCTTCTTCTTCTTCTTC
>NC_059430.1:47374929-47410947 GCF_021028975.2 Sphaerodactylus townsendi | reverse complement strand
AGTACTCTTCCTTCTAGAGACATGTATTCTGTGATCTGTGGACCTTGTGTAGCAATACTTTCCTGATTCCCCCATCTTCTATAGTCCTCTGTCCCCTCTGCCCATGAAATTTTGTTCCTGGATGGTAGTGGACCCCCAGGAACAGGAAGAGGGCAGAATGGAGGACTGCAGTTTGAGGGGGGGAATGGGCAAAAATTGCCTCTCTCCCTTCTGAAAACTGTAGGGCCATTAAGTCTTTGGAGCTGCATGGTTGGATATATGACAAGTATTTTTACAGCACAATCCAGATGTTCCATGGGGCTGGAGGCTTTCCTGAGAGGCAGGTAGGGAAAAAAAGCCAAAAACCTTCCCCACTGCTGGAAAGCCTTCTATAAGGCCCAATGGACTCACACCACACACAAAGGTGGGCTGGGGCTGTAGTACAACGGGCTACAAACCTGGGGTGGAAGCCGACCAATGTTGGCTCCACCCACAGGAACACCCTGGCCTGCCCCTCGCCATGCCGGCATCCATTTCAGATGCTACCACAGCTTCGCAGTGGCCCAGACTTCTGGTTTCACCCACTGCAGAGCTGAGGGGTGGCTGGACACCAGCACATTTGCACTATCCACTTACGTGGTGGGGGGAGGACAGATGCGCTGGCGCGAACCTATGCCACTCCCTGTTCACATTCCCCCCCACCCCAATCTGGATTGGGCTGCCCAAGAGCTACCCTGTAACTTTTGTTAAGAGTGTACTTGGCCTGTTACATCTCCTTCCTCCCCAGTTTCCCAACAATATCATTTATATATATTGTCTCTAGGGCCCCTTCCGCACATGCAAAATGATGCATTTTCAAACCACTTTCACAACTGTTTGCAAGTGGATTTTGCCATTCCGCACAGCTTCAAAGAGCACTGAAAGCAGTTTGAAAGTGCATTATTCTACATGTGCGGAATGAGCCTAGGACACACAAACACCCAGACCATTCATTTTGTGAGCTGTAAATTCTTTTTCTGATTACAGACTTCCTGTGCGTTCTTTTTCAGGATTCATTTTGCCAAAAAGAAATTGTCTGCGTTTTTTAAAGAAATTTGTATCTGCAGTTTCTGCAAACACTGGTTGGTGGATCTTTGTGACAATTAAACCCACCACCACCAACCTCCCCCTTGGGCTACCAGTTAGCTTTTGTACAGAATTCAGAATGCTGCTATTGACTTTTATAGCCTCCACCTAGCTAGGGCTCAGGGCATCTTGAAGAGCATCTTCCCCATATAAACCTTTGTACTTTGAGATCATCAGGAGAAACTTTGCTTCATCTCTGTGGGAGTATAGAGGGCAGGGCACTTTTCTGGGGGTATTACAAGGGTGGAATTCTGCCTACTCCTGGGTCTGTTCATACTTAGCCTTTTAAAAAGTTGTCAACAATCATCTATTATTTCTTTATTACCAACTGTCTAAAATTAGGTTGGTATTTTTTTAAATGTAATTTTAATGTGCTTGTATTTGGAGTTATATATTTAATTAGCTGCCTTGTATACCTGTGATAAAAACGCAACACAGAAGTTTTACGAAGAAATACCAGTCTGTATCCTACCATCCTGCTTAGCAAAGTTTGAAGCCTTCTTCCAGGTTTAGATTACCTTTGGCCCCTTCCGCACATGCAAAATAATGCGTTTTCAAACCACTTTCACAACTGTTTGCAAGTGGATTTTGCCATTCCGCACAGCTTCAAAGGGCACTGAAAGCAGTTTGAAAGTTCATTATTCTGCATGTGCAGAATAAGCCTTTATTAGGCATTTACAAAGTCAGGAAATTTAGTACTGGCAGAACCAAGAACAAATAACCAAAGTTTTTCCAGCACATGCAACAGGAAGTTTGCGACCAACACAGCTTCTTCAACCTCATTGTTGTTGAGCCAAAACTCCAAGGGAGGCAAAAAGGACCAATTAGGAAACAATGAAAAAAAATGGGCCTAACACCATTAAATGTTGGGGTCTCCTTCCAACAGAAGTGACTGCTTTTCCAGTAGAAGAGCCTCTTTTATCTGAGGCTCATTCCACACATGCAGAATAATGCACTTTCAAACTGCTTTCAGTGCTCTTTGAAGCTGTGCGGAATGGCAAAATCCACTTGCAAACAGTTGTGAAAGTGGTTTGAAAATGCATTATTTTGCATGTGTGGAAGGGGCCTGAAGAAATCCCTTAGGGCTGGAGGAAGGCGTGAAACTTTTCAGAGCAGAGTGGTAGGACACAGGCTACCTGCTTTGTGCTTTAGTGTGGTATAGTGGTTAGAGTGTCAGGTTAGAACCAAGAACAAATCTCCACTCTGCTATGGAAACTTACTGGGTAATTTTGGGCCAGTCATACACTCCTGGCCTAACCTCCCTTACTGGATTGCTGTCAGGATAAAACGGAGGAGAGGAGAATCATATCAGCTGCTTCGGTGTCCCATTTTGGAGAAAGATAGGATAGAAATGAATAGAATTCCATAACTGAGAAATGAGGCATGATGGACCAATTACTTGAACCTTACACACACACACCCTCCATGGTCTGCTAGCATGTTGTGTTGTCGTAGATACCATTTCCTCATCAGTTCTGGTGTCTGAAGGTTGACAGTCAAGAGGCCAGTCAGCCCCTCTTGGTTAGTGGGTTGGATTTAACCTAGACGCCCTCAGTTGTCAACCCCCATTTTATATACATAATCTTCCAGTTGAAGGTGCCGAACAACGTGAAACACAAATAATCTCCTTAATAATTTGTGCATGGGTTTAGTGATTAAATTGCACTCCCTCCCCCGGGATGGTCCTTTGTGATGGAACATGCCATACTGAAATACTTTATCTCCAGCTAGCAGACTCTGTCTCTTCCTTTGCAGATACGGCATTTCACATACTTGGTTCACCTTCTGTACTGTTTGTTCTGGTTGCTTCTTGTATGCTTTTGAAATAGAACATCACCTGCCTTTTAAAGAGCATCTGTAGCTTTTTAACAGGTGTTCTGCAGGGCACACGCCCTGTCTGACAGAGCTTAATGTTTTGGCTTGGTCCTGAAATTTACTGCATTACCAAGTAATTGCTTCAAATAAGGAATGATGAGTGCTTATGCCAATAAATATGCCAGCTGAGATGTTTTGACTCCTCCAGTAGCATAAAGAGCAGTCTTTGTAGTTGGTTGCAGCAGCCAAATACCCAGAATCTTACATTGTTAGGTTCTGCCCTTATAATTATTTGTGTGTAAAGTGCTGTCAAACTGCAGCCAACTTATGGCAATCCCAGCAAGGGGATTTCAAGGCAAGTGCGAAGCAGGGTGGTTTGCTATTGCTTTCCTCTGCAGAGTCTTCCTTGGGGGGTCTTCCTTCCAAGTACCAACTCTGCTTAGCTTCCGAGATCTTCTGAGACCTGTGTCATACTGCCTTTCCTCCCACACTTACAATTACAAGTTGGTAAAATTAATCAGGTTGAAGCTAATGGCCTCATCCTTGGAGCACAGTCTTGACTTTTTATGCTCAGTTTCGTGATCTGGGCCTAGATGGTCTGGTGCGGATCACAGTCTAGGTTGCTAGCAACATGTGGTGGTACCCTGTCTGTTGCCGCGGTACCCCCGGGACATGCTCACGGCACCCCAGGGTACCACGGAACCCTGGTTGAGAATGGCTGGACTAGACCAAGGTCACCCCAGAAAGTTTCTGTAGCAGAGTGCAGATTTGAATCTGGGTCTTCCAGATCCTAGTTTGGAGCTCAAACCACCAGCTTTTGTGATTTGGCTGCTGTTGAACAGTAACAAGCAGCTTGTTTTGGATTAGTCATAAAAGTTGCATGGTATCAAATTGCCCAGTGGTTACTCCTGGCCCCGGCCCCAATGAATCTTTCCTAAAGGGCCAAAGGGGCCAAAAGAACCCTTCTGTTTTATTGACAGAAACCAAGCTTGAAGGCTGGTAAGACAGTTGTGATTGCCTAGGAGCCTCTACAGTGCACTAAGGGGCTTTCCCTACTAAGGTCGACTCGGTTCCCTTCAGTGGAGGGCGATTCCAGGCTGTCCCCACAGCAACTTATTTGGCCCAGTTCTGAGGGGTGGGGGGCGGGGGAACTGAGACAAAACAATGTTGAGCTCGGTGACAGTGGGGATTCACTGAGGCGAACCTAGGTAGAAACCAGTACAACTCTGTCAGTGGGGAAAGCCCCTAAGACAGCATTCTTTTCTTAATCACTATAGACATGCTTTTATTATTTTTGGGTTTTTTAACACCCCCCAATATACTTGGGCAGGGCAGAGGTCAGATTTTCTGTAAACCTGGGGCTTCTTCAGGTTTGTAGAAAGATCTGTCTTGTCTGTTTATGACTCCAGTTCTCAGATAAGTATCCACAGATTTGGTGATGTTGAGAATTGTGTATACTGATGGAAATAGAATTGGGGGAAGGGGCGCTAGGTGTTTGATTGATCTGGCAGAGTTATTTTTATGTTCTTATGTTAATGGCTTCGTACCATATTCATTTGCTAAAGTTGGCGTGTTTAATAACAACACCAGCGGAGCACCAAAAAGTTGCTGATTCTGCTGAAGGGTTTTCAAGGTAAGAGCTATTCAGAGGTGATTTGCCTTTTTCCTGGAGTTCATCATCACCCTGGACTTCAGACTCTGGAAATCAGATTAGCATGGCAAAACTGAAGCCACGTTTTAAAATGGGCATTTACCAAATTTGCCAGTAGAATTCAGCCATTAATAGGCAATTATATTCCAATCCCTCAACAGAGGCCTTCAAGAAAAGAAAAAAACACAACCAAACGCCAATATAAGAGCCTTGGAAGCTGAGAGAAATAATATGGTGTCCCAGGTGACTTTTGAAAGTTATTGGGTAGAAACAGCAATGGAAATGAGTCTTTGTTTAGGAGGAATGTGTGTGCTCTCAGGAAAGGTGCTATAAGGAAGGGATTGCTGAACAAGTTGGCACATGAGTTCATACAGGGAGAGGAGATCTTTCAGATATGTGAGCACAGATATGGTAAGCAGCATTACTTTGAACTGGATCCAGACATATGTAATTAATTGGTGGCTACACAGGTGTGATAAAGAGATAAACAGCATGTCGCAGTAGCTGATATAACTCTATCTGTACCAGTTGAAACTTCCAAGTCCAGATAGAGTTCATTTCAGTAATTTGTTCCCACATCTAACATGGAGGAAGTTTCCCCTGATTACCGGTAAAACATACCTGCTATTTCTGAAGCACTTCCTGTTTTCTAAGTTACACACTGTGGCACATAGTTGACTTGCACTGCAGGTTTGCCTTTTAAAAGTGTCCTCAAAACAAAGCTGGAACGCATTCTGATAAGGTATAAATTGATAACTTCACCCGCATATTTAATTCAGTTTCATCAGTCGTTAGTAATGGAATTCCTTGCTAGACGATCACCTACTAATAACTAAATGTGTGAGAGGTAAAAAGAAATAACCATTTGTACATTTCAGTGCAGGATTGCGCTTGCGCTAGATAAGCCGTATGGGAAGCAGGAGAACCCGTGATTTTCTGGAATATGGAACTGTTTGCATACTTCTGTTTTTAGAAGAAGAAGAGTTGGATTTATATTCCCTCTTTCTCTCCTGTAAGGAGACTCAAAGGGGCTGACAATCTCCTTTCCCTCCCCCTCACAACAAACAGCCTGTGAGGTAGGTGGGGGTGAGAGAGCCCCGAAGAACTGTGACTAACCCAAGGTCACCCAGCTGGCATGTGTGGGAGTGTACAGGCTAATCTTAATTCCCCAGATAAGCCTCCACAGCTCAGGTGGCAGAGCGGAGAATAAAACCTGATTCCTCCAGATTAGAATACACCTGCTCTTAACCACTATGCCACTGCTGCTCCTTTAGTAGACTCTCTGAACAAGGCTTTCATTTGCTGATTCAGGTGACTTGCTTAATAACTTTCCTGCATGGGTGGTACATGGCTCCCAAAAGCAAGTGAAAACTCCTTGGATCTGCAATGCCATGCAATTAAAACTGTTACATGTCACTGTGTAATCACTGTTATGAAAATCCTTGTCAATGACTGTTTTCTATTTTTGAAACTTTTTTTTCTAGTTGAAGCTTTATATCAAACCACATATCCAGAATATCTGCAGTACATTTACCTGGTCGCACCGATATCTCTTATGATGCTAAATCCCTTAGGATTTATTTTCTGTGAAATGCAGAAATCAAGGGACAGTCCGACTTCCTCTCTCAGCAAGATGGAGATCCTGGGGCACGGATTTCTTCGAGTGCTGCAGAACCCCATTGTATTTATGGTCTTCATAGGAATTGCCTCAAATTTCATTCTTGCACAAAAGGTTCCAGACTATCTGGAAAAGTTCCTTGATGGACTTGCCAGTTCGTTTTCTGGCTCGGCCCTTTTTTATCTGGGACTTACCATGGTGGGCCAGATAAAGAAACTGACAAAGGGTTCTTTCATTGCACTAATTCTTCTTATTACAGCTAAACTGTAAGTTTTATTTTCATTCTTTATTATTGTATTTCTGTGAGGTTTTTCCCCTCAAAATTGTTAAAGTCTTGAATTTTCTCTCATAGGGTGATAAAGTATAGATTTGAGATACACCTTGGGAGTTATTTTACCTCAGGATTGTAAAATTAACATCAAAGGCGTATTTTGTCAGCTGATCTGCGATGTTTACAACTCTGTTTGCAACCCTGTTACACATGTCTAGTAGGCACACTCACACATCCTGAATAAGGCACTTTCAATCTACTCTCAGTGCACTTTGTAACTGGATCTTACTGCGTGAAATGGAAAAATCTTCTTGCAAACAATCTCTAAAGTGCATTTAAAGTGGATTTAAAGTGCATTATGTAGAGCATGTGAAAGTGCCATCTATGTTAATGGCTTGTATCGTTTGTCTTTGGAGGACAACTTTTTCCATTCCCGTCACAGTCCCAAATGCCCTTCCCAGTTGTTTCTCATGGGGACCACGATCATCCTGAGCAACACATGGGGGTTTGGGAAGCCTGCAGCAAGAAGGAGGAATTAGTGAACCCCCCCCCCCCCCTCAAAACCTGCAGAAATGTTAGGCATGCTGCGACCCAACATGAGTAATAAGACTTTAATTATTATTATTACTTTGCACTGGGCCTGCATGAATGTGTATGTTTTCTTCTTTTTTCTTAACTGTTATGATGTCCCAAGCATTATCTTCATGTATTGGCACGTCCCCTTAAGTCGAGCAAGAATCTCAACGATATTGTGCCCCAGGAAATGATCAGCAGTCCACCAGTGGGCCTTGATCTACCTTTTTGCCCATCTCTCCTTTCCTGTTAGGATTTTAAATTGGTAGGTTCTGAAAATACAAGTACTTTATATACTCGCATATAAGTCGACTTTTCCAGCACATTTTTTGTGCTGAAAAAGCCCCCCTCGACTTATACACAAGTTTATTATTTTATTTATTATTTATTTTATTAGATTTTTAGACCGCCCCATCCCCGGAGGGCTCTGGGCGGTGTACAACATGTAGGCAATACAGTTGAATAACAATTAAAATAACATATAAAAACAGCAATAAAATCTCCTAGTACATTTATCAAATACAGACCTAAGTCAAAATTAAATTAAAATTCAAGATATAAATTAGTTAGTTGGCGTCCAGCGTCTCGATCAAATAAAATCCCTCCCTCCCTACGATAAAGGGAGGCATGGTGAGTCACAGTGATGGATTTGCGGCCCGGATGTTAGGGGCCGATATCGGGGGCACTATTGGCGGCTGGATCCTCCGAAGGCCCGGCGGAACAGCTCCGTCTTGCAGGCCCCGCGGAACTCTGCAAGGTCCCGCAGGGCCCGGACAGCTGGAGGAAGAGCGTTCCACCAGGCCGGGGCCAGGGCTGTGAAGGACCTGGCCCGTGTGGAGGCCAGCCGCATTGTCGAGGGGCCAGGGACCACCAGTAAATTGGCCTCCGCCGATCGGAGAGGCCGCCTAGGGACATATGGGGTGACGCGGTCTCGAAGTGAGGTGTATTTTAAAAAATATTTTAGAGTTTTTAATTTGTTGGCCTCCAGGGGGCGCAGTTTTTAGGCTAGTGGCTCCAAAATTTCAGGCTATCATCAGGTGACTCTCCTGATGATACCAGCCGGGTTTGGTAAAGTTTGGTTCAGGGGGTCCAAAGTTATGGGCCCCCAACGGGGATGCCCCCATCCCCCATTGTTTCCAATGGGAGCTAATAGTAGATGGGGCTACATTTTGAGGGTCCATAACTTTGGACCCCTTGAACCACACTTCACTAAACCTGGGTGGTATCATCAGGATAATCTCTTGCTGATACCAGCCAGGTTTGGTGATGTTTGGTTTAGGGGGTCCAAAGTTATGGATCGCCAAAATGGGTTCTCCCACCCCCATTGTTTCCAATGGAAGCTAATAGTAGATGGGGCTACCCTTTTGAGGGTCCATAACTTTGGACCCCCTGAACCAACATTCACCAAACTTGGGTGGTATCATCAGGGGGGTCTCCTGAAGATATTGTGAAATGTTGGTACTGCTAACATAAACATTCCTCCCCTGACAGGCACCCTCAAATTTTCCCCAGATTCTCCCTTTAAAACACCCCCCCTTCTGAGTGGATTTAAAGGGAGAATCAGCGCTTACCAGTAGCTGCTGCATTTTCCACCCTTGACTTATACACGAGTCAATAAGTTTTCCCAGTTTTTTGTGGTAAAATTAGGTGCCTCAACTTATATGTGGGTCGACTTATACACGAGTATATACAGTAGCTCATATCAGGAACTGACAATGACTATAAACATTCCTCTTTATTTTTGATACTCCTGAAAGCTTATCACTCTTGAACTGGGCCACTTTTATTTGTATAAATGTGGAATAAATATCTTTAGATATGCCATTTGAATCGAGAGTAAGTGGAAGGTTAGATTCAGTTCATTCAGAAAACATAGTCAACATTGACAAATGTGTTTTCTGTTTGTACCCTGGTGTGTGTTCAGCATGTCCGCTGTATATTCAGTGAACACCATAGCTTTTGCAAGGGGAATTTGCATTTGTGTAAGTTCAGGAATTTCTGGGGGAGTGGGAGAAAGTTCTTGGATCTCTAACTGACTTCCAGGTAAACATCCATTTGTGTTTTCAATCCTAGATCTCTTCCCAAATGTTAGCATAAATCACATGAACACACAGTGGACATGCTAACAAATGTTTCTGCAGTGTAAGTGTGAAACAGCTTTGAATTTCACTCTTTTCCTTCAAATACAATAATTGCAAATCAGAGTAAAAAGGTGGGTTTGAGTGGATTGAGAAATTAAACGTTGTCGTGGCCCAACACTGTCTCAACACAAGAAGAGAGACTGAGTTTATTATCAGAAGCGTCTAGTACTCTGTTTTTCACATTTAATTGGGTTCATTAATACCTTGAGAAACCTAATAGGCAAGCAACATTCCTATGTGAGTCTTTGCTTAATTTCCTTCTCTTCTGATTGTTACACAGCCGTGCTTCACGCCCACAGACTATAATCCAGAACACTTGATTCCCAGGGAAATCCCTGCATTTAAGACTGCTGAGCTTTGCATTGAATTATGTTTCCATTGTAGTCAAAGATCACAATAGGTAGAGGAGTGGGTAATCAAACCCAGTTCTCCACTTACTTACTTTTTTTTACCACTAGACAGGAAAAGTTATGTTCCCTAACATTGCTTGTTGTTTTATTCAAGGACTTCTTTATTGAATTTAGCTTTAGGTTGCAGGCTGCAATTAGAACAGGATTTGCACCCCTGTAACCTGCGTTTCCTTTTCCCTTCTTTCTTTCAGGTTGTTGATGCCGCTTCTGTGCAGGGAAATGGTGGAATTATTGGACAAGAGCAACACTTTAGCCAACCACACCAGTTTAGCAAACTATGCATTTCTCTACGGAGTCTTTCCAGCTGCTCCTGGCGTGGCTATATTTGCAACGCAGTTTAACATGGAAGTTGAGATTGTATGTGCCTGAACCTTCTAACTCGGGGCACAAATGTAGAATTAGAGTATTCCTCTATTAACAAGGAACAGTTTTGTATTGCAAGCATTCCTGGTTCCTTATGCACTCTTTCAAGATAAAGGCTGCACTCCTTTATCTTGGAGCAGCTGCAATGGCATAGTGGTTAAGAGCAGGTGTACTCTAATCTGGAGGAACCGGGTTTGATTCCCCGCTCTGCAGCCTGAGCTGTGGAGGCTTATCTGGGGAATTCAGATTAGCCTGCACACTCCCAACACATGCCAGCTGGGTGACTTTGGGTTAGTCCAGGGGTAGGGAACCTGCGGCTCTCCAGATGTTCAGGAACTACAATTCCCATCAGCCCCTACCAGCATGGCCAATTGGCCATGCTGACAGAGGCTGATGGGAATTGCAGTTCCTGAACATCTGGAGAGCCGCAGGTTCCCTACCCCTGGGCTAGCAGCACCAGAATTTCAGGGATTTTTCGGGAGACTCTCCTGATGATACCACCCAAGTTAGGTGAGGTTTAGTTCAGGGTGTCAAAAGTTATGGACTCCCAATGGGAGCTAATAGGAGATGGGGCTACACCTTTGAGGATAGATAACTTTGGACCCCCCTGAACCAAACTTCACCAAACCTGGGTGGTATCATCAGGAGAGTCTCCTAGAGATACCCTGAAATTTTGGTGCTGCTAGCCTAAAAACTGCACCCTCTGCAGGCCAAAAACTGAAAAAAAACACAAACGGGGGGGGGGGGGCCGCACAAAACTCAGATTTTGCACCAGGCTCCGTTTTCCCTACCTATGCCTCTGGTGGTTAATTAACTTTTATATTGCTTTGATGCCTACTGTAAGCCACCTTGAATGGCCTCACCCAGCTGCGGTAAAAAGGTTTCCATACGTTTCCAAAACAAACACACCCAGTTCTAATGTTTCTCAGTTCCAGTCTGGCTTAAATTATTCCAAGCAGGTTTGGTGGGTTTTCCGGGCTGTGTGGCCGTGGTCTGGTGGATCTTTATCCTAATGTTTCGTTTGCATCTATGGCTGGCATCTTCAGAGGTGTATCACAGAGGGAAGTCTGTTACACACTGTGTTCAGTGAGAATGGGAATGTTTTAGTGGGGTATAAAATTGTCATGTCCCTGGGTGGGGAACCAATCAGTAAGTGTTTGGGTGAAACTTGCTATGCAAAGGTGTGGTTGATAGTATAGTATTACAGGTGGGGTTTTTCAGTCCAGGGAGTGATTCACATTTGCATTCCCTGCAGCAGCAGTAGCAGTATTGGTGAATGGAAATCCTGTGTTTGGGTGGAGTCCATTGTCCATGAACTTAGAATGCTCTTGGCCTTTGCTTCTGGTGTTTTTAAGTACTGGTAGCCAAGCTTTGTTAATTCTCAGAGTCTCTTCTTTCTTGTTGAAGTTGTCCTGGTGTTTGTGAATTTCAGTGGCCTCCCTGTGCAGTCTGACATAGTAACCTTCCGAATTCAGTGTTTTCAAATAAAATGTTATGTCCAGTTCTGCTACTGCAGATTTTTCAGGATGGTTAAGCCTACAGTGTCTTTCATGCTCCTTAATACGATATGTGTTAGACCCCTGCAGAAGTGAGGGGGTCTCTCTTGTCCTTTGATGAGCATAGCATCTGCTGTATTTTCCTGGTAGGTTTGAAGATGGTTTGTAGGTTATTTTTTTTCATCAGTTTCCCTATTTGATCTGTGATTCCCTTGATGTATGGTAGAAATATTGTACCTGTGGTGGGCTGTTTCTCCTCAATCTTCTGGGTTTCTCTTGGTCATAAAGCTCTTCTGATTTCTGTTGTGGAGTAGCCATTAGCCTGCAGAGCCCAGTCATAAGAACATAAGAACAAGCCAGCTGGATCAGACCAAAGTCCATCTAGTCCAGCTCTCTGCTACTCGCAGTGGCCCACCAGGTGCCTTTGGGAGCTCACATGTAGGATGTGAACGCAATGGCCTTCTGCGGCTGTTGCTCCCGATCACCTGGTCTGTTAAGGCATTTGCAATCTCAGATCAAAGAGGATCAAGATTGGTAGCCATAAATCGACTTCTCCTCCATAAATCTGTCCAAGCCCCTTTTAAAGCTATCCAGGTTAGTGGCCATCACCACCTCCAGTCAAATTGATTGATTTCATCAGGGAGGTTCACACATTCGTTTTGCACGGTCTGTCAGAATTTTATTATACCCCTTTTCTGTTGTGGATTGTGGTTGGAGTTTTTGTGTAGATACCGGTCTCTGTGTGTTGGTTTTCTGTATACTGTGTGGCCCGGTTGATGATTGGGTCTGCGAAAGACCAAGACATCGAAAAAAGGCAGTTCTCAGCAAGGCACTTGCAAGGCAAGTGAGAAACCGAGGTGGTTTGTCATTCCCTTCCTTTGCAGAATCTTCCTTGAGGTCTCTGTTCCAAATATCAATCCTGGTTGTTTCCGAGATCTGACTAGTTTGGGCTATACCGTGCTTCCTTTCCTCCCCAACTTTCTACTGGTAAATGTTCAGGGGATTCAGTTTTGGAACCTGGTGATGAGTGAAATTCTTGTGATGGCAATTTGGACATGCAGTTAGAATAATCAGTGAAACATACCATGCGCTTAAAAAAAAATAACACGGCCTTTCTTGTCATGTTCCACAGCTCAGGATCCACGTGGTGTATATTCAAGGCAAGTTGTGAATGATCATGGATGTTTTTAAGCAGGTCAGCACGAAGAACCTGTCTTCTGCCAACATGTCCAGCCTTCTCACAGGCGGATTCGGGTACCATCACAACTTCACTAGTGATTCTCCATCAATGTCCATCAGCAAGCTCTTCCCAGCCTTGTTACAGTGCTTTGGCATAATCCTTTGTGGGTATATCGCTGGCCGAGCCAACATAATCACGTCAACTCAGGCTAAAGGACTAGGAAACTTCGTCTCCCGCTTTGCCCTCCCAGCTTTATTGTTCAAAAACATGGTTGTCCTGAATTTTGCCGATGTGAATTGGTCCTTCCTATACAGCATCCTGATTGCCAAAGCATCAGTGTTCTTCTTAGTTTGCATCCTAACATTATTGGTAGCCACTCCAGAGAGGCGATTAAGCAAAGCTGGACTGTTTCCCATTTTTGCCACTCAGAGCAATGACTTTGCACTAGGATATCCTATAGGTAAGAAGCCATTTTTAAAAATGTGTTCTTGTCTTTTGTCATTTACTTTGCAGTGGTTCTTAACCTGGGGGTCGGGACCCCTTTGGGGGTCAAACGACCCTTTCACAGGGGTCGCCTAAGACTCTCTGCATCAGTGTTCTCCATCTGTAAAATGGATAAAGGTTAGGGTTGGGGGTCACCATAACATGAGGAACTGTATTAAAGGGTCACGGCATTAGGAAGGTTGAGAACCACTGTTGTAATGTGTTTATGCTTGGTATTCAAATGAACTGTTCTATCTCCTTATGAAGTAACTACTGCTTGATTCTGATAATAGAAGACTTTCCTCAATATTGCTATCTTACAAGTAGCGTGAAGCAACTTCATACAAATAAAACTTCAGCTATACACTTTTCTACCAAAAGGTACAAGTAGAATTGTGATTCCATCTGCCACATTCTGGCAGATTAAGAATACTCTGTTTGGGTCCTAGTGCCCACCTAGTTCTGTTAGGTAGATGCTGTAAAACTCGCCCGTTTGCCAGGGCTTGTGTGTGTGTATGGGGCGAAGGGTGAATGGCAAGCATCTTTTGAGGTGGAGGAAGAGATTTGGGGTCTGTGGTTCTAACTGGAATTCTTAGCGATTATTGTGAGCTACCTTGAACCACAAGGAAAGGCAGAAGCTGTGAATGTTTTAACAAATAATAATAATTTCAGGGGGAAAGTTTATTCATATACTTTGGTGCCAATAAATAAATTATAAATGTTGTGCCAAATGCTCTCCATCTTGTGTAAATTAATGATGTTTGCATAATGTTCCTCGCTTAGATCATTACAAGGAGGAACAATGAGCCAGAGAAGATTTGTTAGCCCTGTTTCTCAAGTTAAAAGGTTGGATTGAGCAGAAAATCTCTTCTGACAGAAAACGTTTCTGTCCACAGAACATGATATTCTTGCCTCCCACTTCTCTCTGCAGCCCAAAACTCCTCATGAAAGCGACTCTTAAGGGCAGCATGAGCAGGAAGTCGGAAAGAGCAGGGAGTTGAGAGGCAAAATATCCACCAGTGGAAATTTTTCACTGGATCCAGCTGAGTTGTGAAGAGGGGAATGCACGAACACAAGAAACTGCCTTATACTGAATCAGAGAACTGGTCCATGAAAGTGAAGATTGTCTCCTCAGACTGGCAGTGGCTCTCCGGGGTCTTTCAGGATAAAGTCTTTCCCATCACCTACTGCTTGGTCATTTTAACTGGAGATACTGGGCATTGAACCTGGGAACTTCTGAATGCTGAGCAGATTCTCTGCCACTGAGCCATGGCCCCTCCCATGATGTTGCGTTCTGCAGCCCGTTGATATTTCTGCATTTTTGAATAATCATATAGTATGCATGGCCCTAAGTTTAGGTCAAAGAACGCTTGTTTGAAAAAAATATGGAGAAATGTCAAAGACCCTTTGTTAAAAGTGTTGAAAACATTGCTTTCAAGTGGACAGCAATTTGCTTGGCTGGTGCGCCTGTGGTTTCTAAGGTTTCTATTTATGATGTCCTTGGGCAAGGGCATGTATTTTATGAGACGTTTACAGTCCTTGGACTGGGAGAGGTAAACTGAGAGTCTCTGGTGCAATGTGGAAAGAGCATATTTACTTGGTTAATCCAGGTGGTTTCTAGAGGTCCTCATTAAGTGATCCTCAACAGGTTATTGTTAAGGTTCTGTTGCGTAGTCTTTTCACATAGCTAATAGCATAGATACTGTGAGTTAACTCCTATTCAGCTGAGTGGGCAAACCGGTAAATGTAATGAAATGTTTCCCTTTGTGGAGCAAAGTAACGCTCTGACAAAAGACACCCAATAAAGCTCCTTTTCCCCCTCTTCTGCAGCTAAGAAGTACTCTTCCTTCTAGAGACATGTATTCTGTGATCTGTGGACCTTGTGTAGCAATACTTTCCTGATTCCCCCATCTTCTATAGTCCTCTGTCCCCTCTGCCCATGAAATTTTGTTCCTGGATGGTAGTGGACCCCCAGGAACAGGAAGAGGGCAGAATGGAGGACTGCAGTTTGAGGGGGGGAATGGGCAAAAATTGCCTCTCTCCCTTCTGAAAACTGTAGGGCCATTAAGTCTTTGGAGCTGCATGGTTGGATATATGACAAGTATTTTTACAGCACAATCCAGATGTTCCATAAAAAAGCTGAGGCTTTCCTGAGAGGCAGGTAGGTGCCAAACCTTCCCCACTGCTGGAAAGCTCTCTATATGGCCCAATGGACTTCACACCATTGTACACAAAGGTGGGCTAGCTGGTGGAAGTGGCTTTAACGGGTTGGAGCTGTAAAACCCTGGGCGGGAAGCCTACCCCAATGCTTGGCTCCACCCTACAGGAACACTCCCGGGTCTCTCGGTTCTCTTACTTTCATGCCGGCATCCATTTCCCTTGGAGATGCTGGCCTCTGACAGCCAAGAGTGGCCCAGACTTCTTGGTTTCACCCACTGCAGAGCTGAGGGGTGGCTGGACACCAGCACATTTGCATTCATCCACTTACGTGGTGGGGAGGACAGATTTCGGCGCCAAGGTCCCATGCCACTCCTCGTTCACATCTCCCCCACCCCAATCTGATTGGGCTGCCCAAGAGCTACCCTGTAACTTTGTTAAGAGTGTTGGCCTGTTACATCTCCCTTCCTCCCCAGTTTCCCAACAATATCATTTATATATTGTCTCTAGGGCCCTTCCGCGACATGCAAAATGATGCATTTTCAAACCACTTTCATACAACTGTTTGTAAGTGGATTTTGCCATTCCTGACAGCTTCAAAGAGCACTGAAAGCAGTTTCTGAAAGTGCATTATCTCTACATGTGCTGAATGGTTTTAGGACACACAAACACCCAGACCATATTCATTTTGTGAGCTGTAAATTTTCTGATTACAGACTTCCTGTATGCTCTCTTTTTCAGGATCTCATTTTGCCAAAAAGAAATTGTCTGCGTTTTTTTTAAGAGAAATTTGTATCTGCAGTTTCTGTAAACACTGGTTGGTGGATCTTTGTGACACTAAAACCCACCACCACCAACCTCCCCTTGGGCTACCAGTTAGCTTTGTACAGAATTCAGAATGTTGCTATTGACTTTTATAGCCTCCACTTGGCTAGGCCTGTGCATCTTTTAGCAGCATCTTCCCCATATAAACTTTGTACTTTGAGATCATCAGAGAAACTTTGCTTCATCTCTGTGGGAGCATAGAGGGCAGGTACCCTTTTCTGGGGGGGGTATTACAAGGGTGGAATTCTGCTCTACCCTGGGTCTGTTCATATTTAGCCTTTAAAAAAGGTCAAACAATCATCTATTATTTCTTTATTACCAACTGTCTAAAATTAGGCTTTTAAATGTAATTTTAATGTGCTTGTATTTGGAGCTATATATTTAATTAGCTGTCTTGTATACCTGTGGATAAAAACGCAATCACAGAAGTTTTAATGTAAGAAATACTCAGTCTGTATCCTACCATCCTGCTTAGCAAAGTTTGAAGCCTTCTTCCAGGTTTAGATTACCTTTGGCCCCTTCCGACATGCAAAATATCGCTTTTCAAACCACTTTCACAACTGTTTGCAAGTGGATTTTGCCATTCAAGACAGCTTCAAAGGGCACTCGAAAGCAGTTTGAAAGTTCATTATTCTGCATGTGCAGAATAAGCCTTTAATAGGCATTTACAAAGTCAGGAAATTTAGTACTGGCAGAACCAAGAACAAATAACCAAAGTTTTCCAGCACATGCAACAGGAAGTTTGGCGACCAACACAGCTTCTTCAACCTCATTGTTGTATGACAAAACTCCCAAGGAGGCAAAAGGATAATGAGTAGGAAACAATGAAAAAAAAATGGGCTCTTAACACTCATTAAATGTTGGGGTCTGCCTTCCAACAACAGCAGTGACTGCTTTTTCCAGTAGAAAGGCCTCTTTTATCTGAGGCTCATTCCACACATGCAGAATAATGCACTTTCAAACTGCTTTCAGTGCTCTTTGAAGCTGTCTTAAAGGAATGGCAAAATCCACTTGCAAACAGTTGTGAAAGTGGTTTGAAAATGCATTATTTTGCATGTGTGGAAGGGGCCTGAAGAAATCCCATAGGAGCTGGGAGAAGGCATTGAAACTTTTTTCAGAGCAGAGTGGTAGGACACAAGGCTACCTGCTTTTACGTGGCACTGAGTATTGAAGGCCCATGAGAGTGAAGTTTAAAAGAGTCCAATCACGAGGTTAGAACCAAGAACAAAATCTCCCACTCTGCTATGGGAAACTTCACTGGGTAATTTTGGGGCCAGTCCTTACACTCCTGGCCTAACCTCCCTTACTGGATTTCGCTGTCAGGATAAAACGGAGGAGAGGAAGAATCATATCAGCTGGCGGGTGTCCCATTTTGGAGAAAGATAGGATAGAAATGAATAGAATTCCATAACTGAGAAATGAGGCATGATGGACCAATTACTTGAAGCCTTACACACACACACCCTCCATGGTCTGCTAGCATGTTGTGTTGTCGTGCAGATACCATTTCCTCATCAGTTCTGGTGTCTGAGGGTTGACAGTCAAGAGGCCAGTCGGCCAACCCCTCTTGGTTAGTGGAGTTGGATTTAACCTCCTAGACGCCCCTCAGTTGTCAACCCCTATTTTATATATACATAATCTTCCAGTTGAAGGTGCCGAACAACGTGGAAACACAAAATAATCTCGCCAATAATTTGTGCATGGGTTTTAGTGATTAAAGTGCACTCCCTCCCAGGATGGTCCTTTGTGATGGAACATGCCATGCTAAAATACTTTATCTCCAGCTACTTGAACTCTGTCTCTTCCTTTGCAGGCCGCGGCATTTCACATACTTGGTTCACCTTCTGTACTGTTTGTTCTGGTTGCTTCTTGTATGCTTTTTGAAATAGAACATCACCTGCCTGTACTAAAGAGCATCTGTAGCTTTTAACAGGTGTTCTGGGGCACACGCCCTGTCTGACAGAGCTTAATGTTTTGGCTTTGGTCCTGAAATTTACTGCATTACCAAGTAATTGCTTCCAAATAAAGGAATGATGAGTGCTTATGCCAATAAATATGCCAGCTGAGATGTTTTGACTCCTCCCGGTAGCATAAAGAGCGATCTTTAGTAGTTCAGTTTGCAGCAGCCAAATACCCAGAATCTTACATTGTTAGGTTCTTGCCCTTATAATTATTTGTGTGTAAAATTAACATCCAGGCTGCGTAACTTATGGCAATCCCAGCAAAGGGGGATTTCAAGGCAGAATCTTGAGAAGCTTGGTGGTTTTTGCTATTGCTTCTCCCTGCAGAGTCTTCCTTGGGGAAGTCTTCCTTCCAAGTACTCAACTCTGCTTAGCTTCCGAGATCTTCTGAGACCTGTGTCATACCTTTTCCTCCCACACACCTTACAATTACAAGTTGGTAGAGTAATCAGGTTGGAAGCTAATGGCCTCATCCTTTGGAGCACAGTCTTGACTCTTTTATGCCTCGTAGTTTCTCAAGTGGATCTAGGCCTTCCAGATAGTCTGCGGTCTGGCGCGGATCACAGTCTAGGTTGCTACAAGCAACATGTGGTGGTGGTACCCCTGTCTTGCTGCATTTCCTGCAATTCCCAGGACATCTCCACTGACACCCCCCAGAATTCACCATTAATGGAACCCTGGTTGAGAATGGCTGGGACTGGCAAAAGGATTGGGTCACTCCCAGAAAGTTTCTGTAGCAGAGTGCAGATTTGAATCTGGAGTCTTCCAGATCCTAGTTTGGAGCTCAAACTTACCGGCATTTTTGTGGCTTTAATAGGCTGTTGAACAGTAACTCAGCAGCTTGTTTTGGATTAGTCCTAAAAGTGCTGCATGGTATCAAAGTGCCCAGTGGTGCCTCCTGGCCCGGCCCCAAGCGGATCACTCCTACAGGGTAGGGGCCAAAAGAACCCTTCAACATTGACAGAAACTTAAGCTTGAAGGCTAGTAAAGACAGTTGGCAGATTGCCTAGAACTCTACAGTGCCGCTCAAGGGGCTTTCCCTACTAAGGTCGCACTCAGTTCCCCTTCAGTGGAGGGCGTTCGAGCTGTCCCTACAGCAACTTATTGTGGCCCCAGTTCTGGAGAGGGGTGGAGGCGGGGAACTGAGACAAAGCAATGTTGAGCTCGGTGACCGGTGATTCACTAGAGGCCGAACCCTAGAGTGAGAAGCCAGAGTACATGACTCTGTCAGTGGGGAAGCTTCCCCTAAAGACAACGATATAACCAATGCTTCATGGGCATGCTTTTATTATTTTTGGGTTTTAACACCCCCAATATACTTGGGCAGGGCAGAGGTCAGATTTTTCTGCTAAACCTGGGAGCTTCCTTCAGGTTTGTAGAAAGATCTGTCTTGTCATTATGACTCCAGTTCTCAGATAAGTATCCACAAGATTTGGTGATGTTTGAGGTATTGTGTATACTGATGGAAATAGAATTGTGTGGAAGAGTAGGTGTTTGGATTGATCTGGCAGAGTTACTTTTATGTTCTTATGTTAATGGCATTACCATATTCATTTGCTAAAGTTGGCATTTAATAACAACACCAAGCGGAGCATAAAGTTGCTGATTCTGCTGAGAGGGTTTTCAAGGTAAGAGCTATTCAGAAGGTGATTTGCCTCTTTTTTTCCTGGAGTTCATCATCACCCTGGACTACCAGACTCTGGAAATCAGATTAGCGCGGCAAAACTGAAACCCGCACGTTTTAAAAAATGGGCATTTACCAAATTTGCCAGTAGTAATTCAGCCATTTAATAGGGCAATTATAATTCCAATCCCTCAACAGAGGCCTTCAAGAAAGAAAAAACACAACCAAACGGCAATATAAGAGCCTTGGGAAAGCTGAGAGAAATAATATGGTGTCCCAGGTGACTTTTGAAAGTTATTGGGTAGAAAACAGCAATGGAAATGAGTCTTTGTTTAGGAGGAATAGTGTGTGCTCTGGGAAGGTATGCTAGTAAGGAAGGGATTGCTTGAACAAGTTGGCACATGAGTTCATACAGGGAGAGGAGATCTTTTCAGATATGTGAGGCACAGATATGGTAAAAGCAGCACTTACTTTGAAACTGGATCCAGACATATGTAATTAATTGGTGGCTGGCACAGGTGTGATAAAGAGATAAACAGCATGTCGCAGTAGCTGTTATAACTTCTATCTGTACCCTGCAGTTGAAACTTCCCAAGTCCAGATAGAGTTCATTTTCAGTAATTGGTTCCCATCTTCTAACACATGTGGAGACAGTTTCCGATTGTCGTTGGTAAAACATGCCTGCTATTTCCTGAAGCACTTCCCTGTTTTTCTAAAGTTACACACTGTGGCACATAGTGAGAGCTTGCACTGCAGAGTTTGCCTTTTAAAAGTGTCCTCAAAAAAACAAAGCTGGAGCGCATTCTGATAAGGTATAAAGTGACCGCTTCACCCGCATATTTAATTCAGGTTTCATCAATTAAAGATTTAGTAAATGGAAATTCCTTGCTAGGCGCATCACCTACTAATAAGTAAAATGTGTGAGAGGTAAAAAGAAATAAACCATTTGTGCATTTCAGTGGCAGGATTGCAAGCCTTAAGCGCTGATATGAAATATGGGAAGCAGGAGGAGCCGTGGATTTTCTGGAATATGGAACTGTTTGCATACTTCTGTTTTTAGAGAAGAAGAAGAGGTGGATTTATATTCCTCTTTCTCTCCTGTAAGGAGACTCAAAGGGCTGACTTGTCTCCTTTCCCTCCCCTCACAACAACAAACAGCCTGTGAGGAGGTAGGTGGGGGTGAGAAGGAGGCCCGAAGAACTGTGACTAACTTAGGTCACTCCACCTGGCATGTGGGAGTGTAACAGGCTAATCTTAATTCCCCAGATAAGCCTCCACAGCTCAGGTGGCAGAGCGGGAGAATAAAACCTGATTCCTCAGATTAGAATACACCTGCTCTTAACCACTATGCCACTGCTGCTCCTTTTAGTAGACTCTCTGAACAAAGGCTTTCATTTGCTGATTCAGGTGACTTGCCCAATAACTTTCCTGCATGGGTGGTACATGGCTCCCAAAAGCAAGTGAAAACTCCTTGAATGCAATGCCATGCAATTAAAACTGTTACATGTCACTGTGTAATCACTGTTATGAAAATCCTTGTCAGCTGAGCTGTTTTCTATTTTGAAACTTTTTTTTTTCTAGTTGAAGCTTTATATCAAACCACATATCCAGAATATCTGCCCAGTACATTTACCTGAATTAGCGACCGGATATGTCTTATGGTACTTTGTCCTCATAGGATTTATTTTCTGTGAAAATGCATATACAGAAAGCGGTAAAAACTCAGGGACAGTCCGACTTCCTCTCTCAGCTAGATGGAGATCCTGGGGCAATTACAGTTCTTAGGGTGCTGCCAGAACCCCATTGTATTTATGGTCTTCATAGAAGTGCCTCAAATTTTCATTCTTGCACAAAAAGGTTCCAGACTATCTGGAAAGTTCAGATGGACTTGCCAGTTTGCGTTTTTCTGGCTTAGGCCTTTTATCTGGGACTTACCATGGTGGGCCAGATAAAGAAACTGGACAAAAGGTCTCTTTCATTGCACTAATTCTTCTTAATGCAGCTAAACTGTAAGTTTTATTTTCATTCTTCATTATTGTATTTCTGTAGAGTTTTCCCCTCAAAATTGGTAAAGTCTTCTTGAATTTTTCTCTCATAGGGTGATAAAGTATAGATTTGAGATACACCTTAGGAGTTATTTTACTCAAGTTGTAAAATTAACATCAAAGGCGTGTTGTCAACTGATCTCGCGATGTTTACAACTCTGTTTGCAACCCTGTTACAACATGTCTAGTGAGCACACTCACACATCCTGAATAAAGGCACTTTCAATCTACTCTCAGTGCACTTTGTAACTGGATCTTACTCGCGTGAAATGGAAAAAAAATCTTCTTGCAAACAATCTCACTAAAGTGCATTAAAAGTGGATTTAAAAGTGCATTATGTAGAGCATGTGAAAGTGCCATCTATGTTAATGGCTTGTGCATCGTTTTGTCTTTGGAGGACAACTTTCTTCCATTCCTCGGTCACAGTCCCAAATGCCTCTTCCCAGTTGTTTCTCATGGGGACTCACGATCATCCTGAGCAACACACATGGGGGTTTGAGAATACTGCAACAAGAAGGAGGAATTAGTGAAACCCCCCCCCCCCCCTCGCAAAACGCAGAAATGTTAGGCGTGCTTGAGCACCCAACATGAGTAATAAGACTTTAATTATTATTATTACTTTGCACTGGGCCTGCATGAATGTGTATGTTTTCTTCTTTTTCTTAACTGTTATGATGTCCCAAGCATTATCTTCATGTATTAGCACGTCCTTAAATTCGGTGGAATCTCCAGCGATATTGTGCCCCAGGAAATGATCAACAGTCCACCAGTGGAGCTTGATCTACCTTTTTTGCCCATCTCTCCTTTCCTGTTAGGATTTTTAAAATTGGTAGGTTCTGAAAATACGAAGTACTTTATATTACTGTATATAAATTAGGCTTTTCCAGCACATTTTGTGCTGAAAAAGCCCTCGACTTATACACAAGTTTATTATTTTTATTTATTATTTATTTTATTGCGTTTTAGGCAAAGCTGTCCCCGGAGGGAATCCTGGAAATGAGTGTACAACAACTCTTAGACAATACAGTTGAATAACAATTAAAATAACATATAAAAAAAACAACAATAAAAATCTCCTAGTACATTTATCAAATACAGACCTAAGTCAAAATTAAATTAAAATTCAAGATATAAATTAGTTGGTTAGCGGTCCAGCGTCTCGATCAAATAAATCCCTCCCCTCCCTACGATAAAAGGGAGGCATGGTGAGAATCACAGTGATGGA
Source organism: Sphaerodactylus townsendi (assembly GCF_021028975.2). Taxonomy (NCBI): domain Eukaryota; kingdom Metazoa; phylum Chordata; class Lepidosauria; order Squamata; family Sphaerodactylidae; genus Sphaerodactylus; species Sphaerodactylus townsendi. The sequence goes on along the minus strand of NC_059430.1, from coordinate 47,388,005 downwards.
TTTGCAGGCCCGGATGTTAGAGGCTGACCTACCAGAGCACCTTGGCGGCCGAATCCTCCAGCGCCCGGTGAGGCTCTTTCCAGATGCACAGGCCGCGAGGAGCTCTGCAAGGGATCCCAAGAGGTCTCCGGACAGCTGGAGGAAGAGCTGCCTCCACCAGGCCGGGCCAGGGCTTGTGAAGGACCTGGGCCCGTGGTGAGGCCAGCGCCGATGGTGGGGAGGGGCCAGGGACCACCAGTAAAATTGGCCTCGCCCGATCGGAGAGAGCAGCCTAGGGACATATGGAATTGTGACGCGGTCACCGAGAAGCGAGGTGTATTTTAAAAAAATATTTTAGAGTTTGTAATAGGTTGGCCTCCAGGGGCAGCAGCTTTTAGGCTAGTGGCTCCCAGGTCAAAATTTCAGGCTATCATCAGGTGACTCTCCTGATGATACAATACCAGCGAGGGTTTGGTAAAGTTTGGTTCAGGGGGTCCAAAGTTATGGGCCCCCATTTAACGGGGATGCCCTATCCCCACATTGTTTCCAATGGGAGCTCATTGTAGGTGGGGCTACATTTTGAGGGTCCATAAGTTTGGACCCCTGGAACCACACTTCTACCATTAAATCCTGGGTGGTATCATCCAAGGATAATCTCTTTCACTGATACCAGCCGGGATTTTGGTGAGAATGTTTTGAAGGTTTAGGGGGGTCCAGAAGTTATGGATCGCCAAAATGGGTTCTCCCACCCCCATTGAGTTCTTAAATGGAAGCTAATAGTAGTATGGGGCTATTCTCTTTTTGAGGGGTCCATAACTTTGGACCCCCCCTGGAACCAACATTCACCAAACTTGGGTGGTATCATCAGGGTCTCCACAGAAGATATTGTGAAATGTTATACTGCTAACATAAAATATTCCTCCCCTGACAGGCACCCTCAAATTACCTCCCCAGATTCTTCCTTTAAAACACCCCTTCTGGAGTGGATTTAAAGGGAGAATCAGCGCTTACCAGAAGCTGCTGCATTTTCCACCCTTGACTCTATATACGACTCAAATAATAAGTTTTTCCCAGTTTTTTTGTGGTAAAATTAGGTGCCTCAATCCTATATGTGGGCTCGACTTTATACACGTAAGTATATACAGTAGCTCATATCAGGAACTTGACAATGACTATAAACATTCCTCTTTATTTTTTGATACAATCCTGAAAGCTTATCACTTTTGAACTGGGCCACTTTTTATTTGGTATAAATGTGGAATAAATATCTTTTAGATAATAGTGCCATTTGAATCGAGTAGAGTAAGTGAAGCGTTAGATTCAGTTCTATTCGAGAAAACATAGTCAACATTGACAAATGTGTTTTCTGTTTGTACCTGGTGTGTGTCAGCATGTCCGCTGTATATTCAGTGAACACCATAGCTTTTGCAAAGGGAATTTGCATTTGTGTAAGTTCAGGAATTTCTGGGGAGTGTGGAGAAAGTTCTTGGATCTCTAACTGACTTCCAGGTAAACATCCATTTGTAAGCTTTTCAATCCTAGATCTCTTCCCAAATGTTAGCAGTACAAATCACATGAACACACAGTGAGACATGCTAACAAATGTTTCTGCAGTGTAAGTGTGGAAGCAGCTTTTGAATTTCACTCTTTTCCTTCCAAATACAATAATTGCAAATCAGAGGTAAAAGGTGGGTTTGAGTGGGATTGAGAGAATTCAAACGTTGTCGTAGGAAATTATTTAACACTGTCTCAACACAAGAAGAGAGACTGAGCTTCTATTATCAGAAGCCGCTCTAGTACTTCTGTTTTCACATTTAATTGGGTCTACATTAATACCTTTGAGAAACCTAATTGTGGCAAAGCAACATCTCTATGTGAGGTCTTTTGCTTAATTTCCTTCTCTTCTCGATTGTTACACATTGTCAGTTTCAAAATTTTCCATGCAGACTATAATCCAGAACACTTCTGATTCCCTGCGGAAATCCCTCAGCATTCTAAGACTGCTGAGCTTTCGCATTGAATTATGTTTCCATTGTAGTCAAAGATCACTAATAGGTAGAGGAGTGGGTAATCAAACCCAGTTCTGACCACTTGCTTACTTTTTTTTTACTCACTAGACAGGAAAAGTTATGTGTCTCCTAACATACTGCTTGTTGTTTTTATTCAAGGACTTTTTATTGAATTTAGCCTTTAGGTTGCAGGCTGCATCACAGGGGATTAGATACGGGATTTGCACCCTGTAACCTCGTGGCGCTTCTTCCTTCTTTCTTTCAGGTTATGTTGATGCCGCTTCTGTGCAGGAAATGGTGGAATTATTGGACAGTAAGATATAACAACACTTTCTAGCCAACCACACCAGTTTAGCAAACTATGCATTTCTCTACGGAGTCTTTCCGAGAGTTGCGGTCCTGGCGTGGCTATATTTTGCAACGCAGTTTAACATGGAAGTTGAGGATTAGTATGTGCACTGGAACGCTTATAACTTTCGGGGCACAAATGTAGGGAATTAGAGTATTCCCTCTATTAACAAGGAACAGTTTTGTATTGCAAGCATTCCTGGTTCCTCTTATGACACTTTTCTCAAGATAAAGGCTGCACTCCTTTATCTTGCAGAGCAGCTGCAATGGCATAGTGGTTACAGATGCAGGTGTACTCTAATCTGGGAGGAATCAGGTTTGATTCCCCGCTTCCTTGCAGCCTGAGCCAGTGGAGGCTTATCATAGAGAATTCAGATTAGCCTGCACACTTCCCAACACATGCCAGCCTAGGTGACTTTGTTAGTTCAGTCAGGGTGGGGAATCCCGCGGTTCTCCAGATACTCTCGATTTCAGGAATTACAATTCCCATCAATAGTTTCCCTACCAGCATGGCCAATTGGCCATGCTGACAGAGGCTGATGGGAATTGTAGTTCCTGAACATCTGGAGAGCCGCAGGTTCCCTACCCCTGGGTTAGTCACAGTTCTTCTGAGCTCTCTCAGCCTCTCCTGCCACACAGGGTATGTGTTGTGAGGGGGGAAGGGAAAGGAGTTTGTAAGCCCTTTTGAGTCGCCTTACAGGATAGAATGGGAGGATATAAATCCAACTCTTCCTCCTCCCTCTTCTTCCTCCTCCATCCTGGAGCTTAATGTGATTGAGCCCTTGGATTGGGGATTGCCAGATTTTTTTTTTGAAAGACAGCTTATTTTAAGTAATGGGACTATCTTCCCTCTTACCTGCCAGTTTTGTTTTTAGGACACTTTTACGCTGCCCTATAAACAAAAGTTGGACTCAGAAAAGTACCAGAAAAGAAGCTATCAACCTAAGAAACGCAAATAAATTCTTATCAAATAAAGTCTTTAAAAACAAAGCTAGAAAACCCCTAAAGCAGATAATTTGACCATCTTTTTGTGGACTCCTTAGGGCAGGGGTTCCCAGCCTTTTGGAGCCTGTAAGCACAATTGGTATTCTGACACAGTTGTGGTGGGCACAGTTACAAAATGGCTTCCACAGCAGGTGCAGCCACTTACAAAATGGCTGCCGCAGCTTATTTTCAGCCATACATAGTAGACCCTTGAGATGTGGTGGCAGCTACTGCTAAAGCAGTGTTCTTAAAAATCTGCACAGCCAAAGAGCAGACTCCAGTGGCCAATCAGAGGCCTTGCTGGGCTAAAGCCCCACCTGACCCCACTCACTTTCTAAAAATACTTGGTAAGCGCCAGGAAAGTTGTTGGCGGGCACCATGTTGGGGATCCCTGCTCTAAGAAATGCATGAGATATTCTGGGGCAGCTGGAGAGCTACTGGCAAGTTATAAGGTATTTGCTGGAAACCCCTGCCCTGGACTTGAGTTTGGTGCCTGAATTATTTAGTCCTCTCAGAGGTTTTTTTTTAAGAGTACTCATTGTGTTCAGATTATTTCTTCTTCAGACCTTTAGGCTCTTCTCATATCTGATTCATGGGCCACTTTTTCTGTTACTGTTTTATGTTGGAAGCTGGCATTCAGCAGTCTCCCAGTACTTAAGGCTAAGATTTATTTGCTACTCGTGTTTCTACCAGCTTAATTTTTTGTCAAGAAAAGGTAGTGCTCTAAGACCATGATTGCCAGCCTTTTTTAGTATGAGAAGACCCTCCCCCCATGATGATAGTTGTTCTGTTTGGTTGAGAAAATACATAATGGCTAAAAGATGCCAATGACCCTTTGCCAGGGCTGGAGTGAGGGGGAACTGCGACCGGGGCATGCATGCACCCTGCACCCCTGTCATGCCCCAGAACGCCCCTGCCGTCCCCCGCACCGGCAAGTACCCGGGGCAAGAGGCCCCCGCTCCCTGCTACACGTCTGCCCTTTGCAATAACTCTGTGGCCCACTCAGGGTCCTTGAGCCCCACGTTCAGAACCACTGTCTCAAAGGGGGAAAAACAATCATGTGACAATGTGACAATTTGAGGGGGAAAACAGTCAGGTGACAATTTGAGGGGGAAAACAGTCAGGTGACAATTTGAGTAACTAGCATTTTTACAAAGTTCTTGTCATCTTGTTTTCTGATTGCAGATTACTTCTGGAATGGTAATCAGCACTTTTGTCTCTGCCCCCATCATGTATGTTTCTGCTTGGCTCTTAACTATTCCATCTATGGATCCAAAGAAACTGGCATCAGCAATCCAAAATGTTAGCTTTGATATTAGTATTGTCAGTCTTGTTTCTTTGGTAAGTATCATATTATCAAAATTGCATTACTGTGGAAAAAAACAAGTTAGGCCGGGTGAGAACCAATGGTTAGAATTTTGGACAGTTGCTGGAACACAGGCAGCATGCTAGAAACTGGAACGATCATATAATCTAGATCAGGGGCATCTAACTCTGACCCTCCAGATGATCCTGGACTACAGTTCCCATCAGCTCCTGACCTAGATTGTTAGTTGACAGACTGTCTAAAAAAAATTAATGACTGTCAGTCTATGAAATTAATGAGTGTCTGTCTGATAATGGGAAATGGAACTCGTTGAACCTGTTACCTTTGAACAAATGTCCTAGAACCCATTTCCTTCTTCCTCAGAGCATCTCTCCCCCAAAGCAAAGAGTCAGCACTGACTTTCTTCTGCCTCATGGGAGCAGAAAGAACCTCAGCCAAACATAAGAGGATCACCTATATGTTCATCAGCTGGGCTGATTTTTGCATTGAATTATGTCTCCATTATAGTCAAAGCTTCTTTCACAATAAGGAGGTGCTTGACATGAATCCTCCAAACATCTGGTAGAGCTGCCCAACGTTTTTGTGATAGATCCCAGTGCATCCTTCCCCTTGTGGTGGTCATTTTGTTGTGATACCCGTTTTCTGTTCTCAAAATTCCAAAATTGCCTACATGTTTGGGGATCCCTGCTGTCTTTTTAAGCCTCAAAATGGTGGCTCAATATCCCTCTAACCTTCTGTCAGATGGGTATTGAAGGTACTCCTATAGTTACATCTCCATAAGCATCCTGGTCTTGTGAATGGTAGAATAAGAACTTAGTAAGAAGAACCGGTCAATTCAATAAGCCAGTTTGTTTCTTAAATATCAAGTGTGCTGTACTTCAACAAGTCAAGTGTTTTAAATGTGGTATTTTCCCTCAACAGCTGCATAGTGTGTGGGTGTTGGAAAAGTATGTGGATGAAGATTGTCCATGCAGTTTTCTTACCGTGTGTGTGTCTGGTGGGAAGCTTAGTGTGAATGCAGCAGGCCCAAATTTCTTGCACACAGTAAAATAAGAAGATAATATTAGCTTCAATGTATTGTCGAAGGCTTTCACGGCCGGAATCACTGGGGTGCTGTGTGGTTTCCGGGCTGTATGGCCGTGTTCTAGCAGCACTCTCCTGACGTTTCGCCTGCATCTGTGGCTGGCATCTTCAGAGGATCTTCTGAAGATGCCAGCCACAGATGCAGAGGATCCTCTGAAGATGCCAGCCACAGATGTAGGCAAAACGTCAGGAGAGAATGCTGCTAGAACACGGCCATACAGCCCGGAAACCACACAGCACCCAAATATTAGCTTCCTTTCTTCGTCTTAATTCTCTTGACATCAGATGGCTGCTTTAAGGTGAAGGAATTTGAGGTTTCAAACAAAGGTCAATCAGACTGTGTAAGACAAACTTTATTTATTTAAAACGTTTATATCCTGCTCTTCTACTAAGTTTAGGGGAGCTAACAACAAGAATTAAATGCTAAGAACATCTGTCTAAAAAGATGCCTCATAAGTATAGATGCTAAAACATCAAATGACTGTAAATTTTTTCAATGAATTCCTGTGCAGTATATGGTTTATTCCAGTGAATTCTGTCTGAGTTTAATTCTTAGTATCTAATATAGATGAACAATAATATTTTATAAGGATTTTATAATTAGCTTTTTAAAATCAGAATGCTGATTCAAATAAAAGAGTAGTCTTCTGTGTTCCCTGGAATTTCTTAATGAAATCTTAATGAAATGCCTTTAAAGGCAAAGAAGCTCCTTGAATCCATCTTTCCGTATAGTGAGCATGTATGAGGCCACAATGGTCCCAGCTGCAGAGAAGGATTTATGCAGGAACTAAATACATTACAGTTTAGAGCCTCAGATTATGAGGTACCTCTAAATACATTTTAAAATACCTAAATTTTACTGTTAGAATAGTACAAATTTTGGTAATGCTCTGGGCCTTGGCATAGCTTCGGGCCTTGGAAAGTCTTAATTCAGCCCTGCTGGTGAAACATCCGATGTGAATTGTGCGTGCTCTAAAACACTTCCCCAGAGATCTGTTCAACATTCGTCTATATAAAAGGTTGCCTGAAGGGTGGTTTTGTTATGCTGTCAAGACATAGCTGACTAGTAATCTCATGAAGTTTTCAAGGCAAGAGACGTTTAGAAGTGGTTTAGAGGTATCATTACATGTAGGCAGTAGTGGAATTCAAATAATTTAACAACTGTTTGTTTACAAGCACCCTTTTAACAACCAGTTCTGCCGAAGTGGTGCGAACCTGCTGAATCCCGCCACTGTGTGGTTCATTCCTGCCCTGGATTTCTTGTCTCCCATCTAAGTACTAAGCAAGACTGACCCTTCTTAACTTCTGAGATCTGATCAAGATCAGAGCATTCCTAAAGGTAGAAAGTTTGAAAAGTGCTGAAATAAAAGAAAGGTATGCATATCTATATGATATATTGTAATGCTTTTAAAGGGAAGAAAACCATGATATTATCTGTATTTCAGGTGTGGTCCCTTGCTGTCATTGTTCTGAGTAAAAAATACAAACAGCTTCCACATATGCTCACAACAAACTTATTAATTGCTCAGGTCAGTACTGTATTGAATGCAAACAGTTTTGTCTTTAGAGGATTTCTTGAATAAATGATTGCTTACTAGCTAACAGAGGTCTGGAAGTATTAGTGTTTAGATATTTCCTTTCATTGTAAAATTAGTATTTTTGTTTATCTATTTAAAACATTTATTAGCCACCTTTCTTCCATACAGTGCTCAAGGTAACTTACCATATAGATGAAATACATAAAATAAAATGTATAAAATCCATAATAAATGGCTGGAATAAAAATAGAATATTTCTCTGTTGCTAAGTTGAGATCTTTCTTACTGTTTGCTTTCTCTCTGGTACTTTACATTTAAGACACACAAGATCTACAACATGTTGATGCAGTACATGAATTAATTAGAAGAATTTTGATCCAGCGTGGTGTAGTGGTCAAGAACAGGTGGAGTCTAATCTGGAGAACTGAGTTTGATTCCTCACTTCTCTACATGAGTTGCGGAGGCTTATCTGGTGAACCAGATGTGTTTCTGCACTCCTACATTCCTGCTGGGTGACCTTGGGCTAGTCACAGTTCTTCAGAACTCTCTCAGCCCCACTTACCTCACAAGGTGTTTGTTGTGGGGAGAGGAAGGGAAAGGGGCTTGTAAGCCACCTTGAGTCTCCTTCCAGGAGAGAAAGGTGGGGTATAAATCCAAACTCCTCTTCAATTAAAAAGATGCCCTGAGGCTTTCCTTCTCCCCTGCCACTGATAATGGAATTCTTGTTTTAAGATGGCCAGCAGTGATAATGTGTGTGAAATATCTGCAGACAAGGAGAAGGAAGTGATATTTCATCAGACTAAGCATTTAAATTACATGCAAATTCTTGCATAAGTGTATGGTTTCATCCATTAACCATATGAATGAAGCTTGTCTACTGAGATTTCTTTGATGGGATGCCAACTTTAATCAAACCAACTCATTTTTAACCTTTTTTTAGTGTGTCACCTGCATTGGAATGGTGATATGGAACTTCACTATTGAAGAACAAAGTATCACTATGCAAATACTTGTATTCATTTTCCTGTACAGTGCACTTTATAGTGCTTTTCTGTGGACAGGTAAGTAGGAAAAAAATTACAGATCCTCATGCATAATTACAAATCTTTATACGCAGTGGGGATTTCCTCCCCTTAATTACGCTTCTCTGGCATTTCTCTTCCCAATTTTTTTGCATGCCAATCCACCTCTTCCATGGTCTTCTCAAGAGCAATATGTTCTTCCTTATTACTTGGGGTCTGCTTGGATTCTTTGCCTGACTCAGGGCCAAACTAGATGTGATGTCTCTTCCTTGACGGAGCTTATAATCATGTAGAGGAACTAACATTTCCAGTAGGCAATAGGGCAGCCTTTCTCCTTGTGTGAACCATTTTCTCAAGCGGGAAGAGCTGCTCAAGGTAGGGCAGGGGTGTATCTACAGTAAATAGTGCCCGGGGTAAGCAGTGGAATGCCCCCCCTTGTTGGCAAAAGGTAGTGAATTAGCAGGGGGGGTGGGTGGGCAAAATTTGAGAGCTTGCCCCAGGCAATTTCCCATAGATACACCCCTGACCTCTTTCCGGGGGGGTGGGGGTGGGGTGGGTATTTTGGGCAGTTCAGTCCTTTCACACACACGCACTGCCCATCATGTACCATCTTCGGAAGGATGGCCACTCACCACTTTTCCTCAGAGAACAGCCTCCGCTCCACATTTCCAGCCAGTGCCAGATTTGTGCTTGGAGGTTTTTGAGCAGGCACTGTGTGCGCTGGTGTGAGAGACAGTGGGCTCCGGTTCAGTCTCCGGGAAGGTCGGGGCGGGCTGGGAGAGCCCAGAGGGGGCTGCTATGGCTGGCGGAGGGGGCAGCGCCTCTCCACGTGATTAACTAAGTGGCCCCCAGGGACATGTGACTCCCCATGTCCCTCTAGCAGGCACGCAACTGAGGCGGGGCTTATATGCATCACTGATTGACTGATGTAACATCTGTTTGTCAGTTGGGCCTGGGAACCGCATCCTAATCTGAAGACAACATCTTGTCTAGTTTGGCCCTCGTGCATTCAGTCAGCTAGATTTACTGCTAATGCTCAATTGTACTGTTCCCCTAGCACATTTCTGAATGACAGGCACCTTTGAAATTCTGACACAGTGGTGAGTGCAGCCAGAAAATGGCTGCCGCAAGAGGCAGAGCCAGTTACAAAATGGCGGCTGCAGCTTACCTTTAGCCACACAGTGAAGATTCTTGTGTTGTAGTGCCAGCTGTTGCCAAAGCAACCATTTTTTGTAAATATGTACAGCCAATCAGAAGGGCAAAATCCCCACTTAGCCAATATCTGAAATACTTGGCAAGCACTAGGAAAGATGGCACCATGTTGGGGACTCTACCCTCACATTTTTTGTATTCTCCTTTGCATTATGGTTACATCCCTACTCCCTCTATAGTAGCTAATTATTTGGTTCCAAAAAAAATCCCAAACATAGAGGTTTCATTTTTCTGGCAAGATGTAATTCACTTCCATTAACCGAATACACAGGAAGGCTTAAAGGTATTCCCTGGAGTGAAAGAAACTATTCTTGTGTGCTTGGAGCTACTGAAACCATCCCACAAGTGTTATTACATTGTCCTCGACTTACAGAAGCAGGACATGATATTGGAATTGCTTATTAACTCTGCTGTCTTGTGCTCCAGTAATTATATAATTTTAAAATTGTTTTTGAACGATGTGTGATGGATAAGAGCTGTAACCAGATTTTTTGCATATGTTTCTAAATGATCTAAATGTTTATCGTTTTATTGAATTCCCTCATTTTTATTTCATTCATAATCCTTGCTGCCACTTAATAAGCTTTCCTCAATCAGTGCCTTCAGCAGTGCTTAGTGGCAGATACGCACGAGTACCATTTTCTCAGCGCTTTTGTATCTGTGGAAAACAAGAGCCTGAGGATCTCTTCCACTACATACTCTCCTGTCCTTTATATTCTGAAATAAGGAAAAGGTTTTTGGAGCCAATACTACCTAGGACAGCTTTTTTGTCCGATGATGAGAAACTGATTTTCTTATTATCTAATATTGATTCCTATGTTTCTTATAAGATGGCTCTCTTTGCCCTAGCGGCTAGGAAACTACGAGCAAAGTATTTAAAGCGCTGTTTGAACTAATGTTGTAAAGTACCGGAGATTAACTTAGACTAGCTGAAGAAGCTGCAAAAACATCTGACGTATTTGATGGGGCATTTTAATTTAGAGATTGCGAACACTAATAATTTATATTTTAATGTAAAACTAAATTATTGTTTTAATTTAAATTATTGTTTTAACTAAGTTACTGTTTTAACTGCATGTATTTTTGTATTGTTATAGCCAATGGCTCAAACAATAAATACTTGACTGACTGACTATTGAATGCCCTCATTTTTATTTCATTCATAATCCCGCCAATTTACCGTTGGAAGGGATCGAAAATGAAATAAAAATTTGAATACTTCTACTTTCGCCCTTGTATCTATGTGACCTTCATTTGGACAAATCTGCTTCCCCGAAAAACAGCAAACTGAGTTTCTCTGTTGTGTCTCCCTCTGACCCCTTTCTCTCCCCCAGGCCTCTTATCCCTGTCTTTGCTGCTTTTGAAAAAAAAAGAAGCCATAAAGCTCCCTGTTGGAATCATCATTATAATTGGCTGGGGGTAAGTGAGCAGAGAAAAACCCTCAAGAAAAATCTATTGAAAATCAATAGCCAGTGGCGTGTATGTTTGAGCTTGCGTTTCCTTATTGCAGAATCCCGGCAATTCTCGTTGGAATCATGTTAGTGTCTGGTGAACGAAATAAAGATGTCATTGATTCTGCATTTTTTTATGGGAAACTTCAGGTACAGTTATGGTTCTCTTCCCGACTTTTGTTGGCTGTCTTTTTTCAATTTTCAATTTTCAATTTCAATAAGCCTTTATTGGCATGCAGAACATACAATATAAATACAATTAAAATTACTAGATAAAACTTCACACTGGATCATAAGTTCAGTTCACAAACCTCAGCCAGAAACTTTGCCACTGCGAGACAACAGTCAAGGTCATTACAGTTTAAGACCATATTTACTTTATCAAGCTCTGTAAGGGTTTTCATAGGCTTATTCCGCACATGCAGAATAATGCACTTTCAAACTGCATTCAGTGCTCTTTGAAGCTGTGCGAAATAGCAAAATCTACTTGCAAACAGTTGTGAAAGTGGTTTGAAAACGCATTATTTTGTGTGTGCGGAAGGGGCCATAGAGTCAATGATTTGTAATAATAAGCTGGATCTTGGATTCTGGTAAAGTGGGCAGTGGAGGAGAATGTGCGCAATGGAATCCAACTTCCCTGGACTGCAAGGGCAAAGCCTCTTATCGTTTGGTAGACCCTTGAGTCTTCCTCTATGGAGCGGGGATGGCATAATGTTAAATCTAGCCATCATGTAGCCATCAACCCTATATATAGGGTTGGATAAGCGCTGCAATATAGTAGGCTGGGTTTCCCTGCACAAATGGAATTGCCACGTTCATTGGCGGGCTGTCTTTTTTCCAGGACAGTTGTCATGGACCTATATGCGATTCTTCTCCTTAAAAGAGAGTGTTTTGTACTACAGGGCAGTTTTTACTCAGTGTATGAAGGCTTCTCCAGAATTGGCTTGGTGAGGTTTCCTGGAAAGGGAAGGCTACAGGAAAAACAGTGTGCCCATAGATCAGTGGTTCTCAACCTGTGGGTCGGGACCCCTTTGGGGGTCGAACGACCCTTTCATCGGGGTCGCCTAAGACTCTCTGCATCAGTGTTCTCCATCTGTAAAATGGATAAATGTTAGAGTTGGGGGTCACCACAACATGAGGAACTGTATTAAAGGGTCGTGGCATTAGGAAGGTTGAGAACCACTGCCATCGATATCTATGCAGTTGATTTTTTTGGTGATCTCTCTTTACTGGAGGTAGTGCTTCTGCTTGAGGAGAGCATGCTTTTCTCCAGGAATCTGTGGTTAAGGAAAAGAATTATTTCTCTAGCCAATGTGTCAATTTCTATTCCAAAATACTGAGTGGAACGTGACTCTTGGAGGGTCACTGTACCTTGCTGGATATTACCTATGACTAATTGCAACTAGTGGGATAGCAAATCCTTCTGGCGCGTGCCTGAATCTGTCTCAAAGTTTTAAAAAGGAAACTGCATCAATGGCAAATCAGCCAAGAGAAGCAAGAAATTGAGGCACAGAGCCTAGTAGGAAGAGGAGAGAGAAAACGTGCACCTTGGTTGGGGCTGGTTCATGCATGCTAGTGTCAAACTTCTTAGTGCTTAGCAACATTGCAGCTGAATGCACATAGGGTAGAGACAATGGGTAGGTACTACAATATACAGTGTTACACATACCAGTGTAACTGTAGTTCACGGAGTGGTTTTCTGTGGAGACACACATTGAGCCTTCGCAGGCCTGCTGTGGAAAGATTTTTTAAAGCTTTCTGGCTGCTCTGCAGGTCTGGAGAGCACTCCTTCCCCCTCCCCTTGGGAAGGAAGATTCCCATCCAAATGGTCAGATGATGGGATGGGGAGGAGGACTCTTCCCCCAACTCTCCTGCTGCCACCACAGCTAAATAAGGAATCCGGGAATACCAGTTGCAGCACGGTAACAAATAGCAGCCCACGGTTGGGTAAGAACGAAGGATGTGTGTCTGCGCAGAAGCCCACTCAGTGAACCACAGCTACACAAGGAGATGCAACGCTGTATTTCATCTTTGTGGGTATTCTGTTCAGTCCCCATAGTGGAAGACCAGCAAGCTCAAGTACCTAGACCAGGGGTAGGGAACCTGCGGCTCTCCAGATGTTC
>NC_059430.1:47316598-47374844 GCF_021028975.2 Sphaerodactylus townsendi | reverse complement strand
ATGTACCGAAATGTTGTGCTTTGTGACCTAGATACATAATTAACAAATTGTCAAGGTATTGCCAAATGCAAACAATGTGAGAGGAGTCTTCAGATGTACCACATAACATTCAGAATTTCATTTGCACAAGAAGCTTGCTTATCATGACTTCCTGTTCATTTGAAACAGTACATTGTTACTTTGCTTAAAATCATTCAGGCTGAAAAAGTTGTCTTTTTAAATCCCAATAAATTGTTACAGTGTGAAACAGACTTTTCTCTGTGACACACCTCTGAAGATGCCAGCCACAGATGCAGGCAAAACGTTAGGAACAAGATCAAACAGACCATGGCCAAACAGCCCAGAAAACCCACCACAACCAGTTGCCTATTGTTGTTTTTCCCTTGTTGCTTTGTGGTTCACATAATAGAGATGTTTCACTGTTAATGCCTTAACCTCAGCTAAACCTACCCACTGAATTCTGAGAGTGACAATGTGACAAACTACATCTGTGTGGTGCCTTTTAAGGAACTTGGCCTGGGCCTGAGTGAAGAGCAGGTATCTGAAGAAGATGCACACAATTTTACAGATGGTTTCAGCCTGCCTGCACTGAAGGTAACACTGTCTTTTAGTCTTGGCAGCAGCCTATTGTTATTTAGAATATTTAAATAGACATGATCCGTGAAAACAGTTCAAAATTCATTAAATTCTGTGGAGTTTTAAGGTTGTTGTAGTAATCTTTGGCCAAGCCAAAGCGTCCCCTTTTTAGATTAATTTTTATTATTGCATAATAAGAACGTATTAAAATAATTATTATTATGGACAGAGTCATCCAGAACTCTGCCAAACTTAATCCAGAATAATTTGTTTATTTGTTAAAAAAAAACTTGCTGTTTCCCCCATCATTTATCATAGTCTTCTTTTCTGCTAATCAACTCACCAAAGCATAATGTGACAAACTGGAAAATTTTAAAAACCTATCTTTTTTAACAATAAAGATTATAGTGACTGTTTCTGTGATTTTAGGTTTTATTCCAACTCTGGGTAGGGCAAAGCTCCGAATTCTTCCGGCGGTTGGTTCTTCTGCTGTCTCCTTCAAATGCTTCCCCTGAGATTACTCCAGAAAGTTTGCCTCTTCGTATATTTTCTGACGTGACTCAAGGTCTGCCTCATGCTCACGCTGCCTGCTTGGAAGAACTTAAACGAAGTTACGAGTTTTATCGATATTTTGAAACTCATCACCAGTCTGGTTCTGATCGTTTGATCAAAAACAACCGAAAGTCACGAGAGCTTAATCATCTTCATACTGCAGTGCGTAGCTTGCAGCTCCATCTAAAGGCCTTACTGAATGAGTAAGTTGATCTCTGAGAGAACATCTAGCTATTAGTCTAATTCCAGCTAGTTGTCTAGCTAGTAGTCTAATCTACATATCTTCGTTGTTTAAAGAAGTTTTATGCTGATTTCTAGTGGCTGTATTGCTGTAACATTCCCTGACACCTATGTAATAAAACAATTTAATTATATTCAGTAAAGCAAAAATAGTTACAAATTAGAATTTGATGTTCCTGTGCAGGACTTGAGTGTAAAATAACGTGTTGGTATTTTTTAATGTGTATGACAGGATCAATATTTGGAACCAATCCCAGAATCATCAAGAGGTCTGAACAGCACTGTCCTTTGCAGTTACTCCAGTCTAAGACACTTGCAAATGAGGAACTTAGAGTGGAGTTACTCCACAAAGGATTGTACTGTCAGTTAAGTCAGAGGCCGCAGTAGCGTGGATAAGTCTATTAATATCCTTGAAAAAATTAATTAAAATCAATAGATTTAAGCATGCATAGGGCATGTGTGTGCCCGCACTTAATTTGGTAATCAGATTATCATTTTCCTGTGTCTTTCCACCTTGAGTTCTTGTGCTGACTGAGCCAGCCTCATGACCCCTCACAATGGCCCTGATGTTCTGCTCAAAACATGTTCGCCTTTTCTTTCACCTTGATTCTTTCAATTATGGAGGCTCCAGGGAAAGAATTAGCAAATGAAACTTGTGTGCAAGATAATTGAGGTGTGCTTGGAGCCTGCGCGCGCGCGCGCACACACACACACACACCCCTTTATTGGCATAATCAGAAGCAGATACATAAATCTATATATATAAACATGAAATACCACTGACTGACACATGAAATTTGGCACACCTGTTCCTTACGTACTCCAGATGCTCACTAAGAAAGGATTTCCCAAAATATTCACTTTCACTTGATTTATTACCTATTTACTGTTTTAACTGCTCATCTCTGGCCATCTGCGTGAACATTCTAAGGGCAAACCAACCGCCCAGTCCACAGACATGCTGCACGAACATTCTAAGGGTGACAGTTCAACACCACCAGCTTCATGTCCTTCACTAACTGCACTCTACCACCGCCCTCCACAATGCATGTGAACCTATTTGAAAACAAACCCATCAGTCCACAGACAGGCTGTGAGGAAATATGCTGCATGTCACCCCAAAGTTCACAAACAGGCTGCAAAAAATTATGCTGAATGTCACCCCAAAGTTAACAGGCAGGCTGTGAAAAAGTACTTCTCCACCCACCCTCACGTTAACAACACCACTACAGCCAAATACTATCAACATACATTACAAACTGCACTATCACCTTGGACTACTAAACATTTTTTGGTTTTTGCATATGGACATCAGATTGCTTACTGTGGAGACAAGTTTATTGCTCTTGGCCTCCGATCACCCTGTGCTTTGTGTCATGCTCTGAAGTGGCGGGATGAGTCCCCAGGAATGTGCACAGTGGCGGTACAGTCCAGCTCCCCTGCCCTTCAACCCTACCCTAAACCTCTTCACAGCCTTCTCACTCATCAGCATCCAATGGCAGAACACTTCCTTTCTGCATCCCGAAAATACAACAGCTGCTTCCAAATGACGTCTTTTGGAGCCCACCAGGTGAAAGAAAGCAATAACACATGAAATTTGGCACACCTGTTCCTTACTCTAATACAGAAATCAGAAGGGCTGCAAGACCAAGAACAAGCCACATGAACAAAGATAAAGAGCCGTCTAGAGGGAAAGTGTTCTCACCATACATCAAGGGAACCACTGATCGCATAGGAAAACTGATGAAAAAGCACAACCTACAAACAATCTACAGACCCACTAAGAAAATTCAACAGATGCTACGTTCAGCAAAGGATAAGAGGGATCCTTTAGCTACTGCAGGAGTCTATCGCATACCATGCAGCTGTGGACAAGTCTACATAGGAACCACCAAACGCAGCGCACAGACACATATCAAAGAACACAAAAGGCACTGCAGACTATTTCAGCCAGAAAAATCAGCAATAGCAGAACACATGATAAACCAACCTGGACATAGAATATTATTTGAAAAAACAGAAATTCTGGACCACTCTGAAAGCCACGATGTCAGACTACACAGAGAAGCAATTGAAATCCATAAGCACATGGACAATTATAACAGGAAGGAAGAAACTATGAAAATGAACAGAACTTGGCTGCCAGTGTTGAAAAATACTAGAGTCAAGACAGTGTCTAACCAGCTCCACACAAACACAGGATGACCATAGACAAAAGAAACAAAGGCCAGGATACTTCTATTCAGATGCTCCCACCAGTGACCTTGCTATCTACAGGGTTACTCCCAGGCTATAGTCTTCATTGTTACTCATACTTCTATTCAGATGCCCTCAACTATTGACCTGGTTGCCGCCTTTGTTACTCACAGACAAGGTTTCCCCACCCACCCTGGACACTCCACAGATATATACTCCACTTGCTTTCCCAACATCAGATCCTCTGAAGATGCCAGCCACAGATGCAGGCGAAACGTCAGGAGAGAATGCTGCTAGAACACGGCCATACAGCCCGGAAACCACACAGCACCCAAGTGATTCCGGCCGTGAAAGCCTTCGACAATACAATAACACATTGCATTAGAAAAAAACAACTACAGGAAGCTGCTGCAACATATGCGAAAACAAACCCATCAGTCCACAGACAGGGTATGAGGAAATATGCTGCATGTCACCCCAAAGTTCACAAACAGGCTGTAAAGAAGTATGCTGAATGTCACCCTGAAATTCATGGAGAGCCTGTGATGAAGTATGCATAGCGAAGCACGGGTGCCCTGCTAGTAGATAATAAAAGCAGAAGGCCCCACAAGGACTATATCAAATATGTGCTACTGGGAGCTCTCAGCTATCTCCATAATAAAATTAGCGACCTCTTCACAAAAACAAGGGTCCGGGTTATTCAACAATAGAGATAATCTAGTCAGATCAGGCAGCCCAGATTGAAAGGAAGAATATAGAGTGGTATATTTAGATCTGATTTTATCAAATCTGGTGCAGTGCAAGAGTTGATGGGCCAGGGTTTCGACCACATTAGATTTGCAGCTTCATAGCCTTGCAGATTTATCTATTGTACCTACCCTTTAGTACGGCAGAGGACATAACTTAAATCGCGCAATGGTAAGGGCTCTCCTTGCATGTGGGTTCGTTAGAGCATAGAGGTAATAGGCCATACGGCTCTGCTCAAATGGGATTAAGAATTGTGTTGGAGAGCAGGTTCGTTTGGCTGCTAGATGGAGCCTGAATATGTGAGACAGGTATTCAGCCAGACTGTAGAAATGCTGTGGTCAGAAGATTTTGTCACAGTTCTGCATGTGGCACCTGGAAAGATAGTTGTCTGCTGAGTTGTTCAGCTTCTTGGTCTCAAATGTTTGCCATATGGCATTATGTTTGCAAAGTCAATACATTATGCAAAGCTGGTTCTCGCTCTATTGATCAAATACCAAAACAATGTTACATTGCTACACCAATATTGCTTATCTGGTTTTCCAAACCTCAATAAAACAATATTTTAAAAAATCTCCAAATTGCACTAAAATGAATGATTTCCAAATGAGAAATAACCTGAAGGCCTTTCCTGTGTGGGAAAGGTAAGAAGACACCCCTTTTCTTCAGTGCTAGTGCCCATGAGGCATAAACCCTTCCAGCGGCTGAGGAAATATGACCTATATCTTTTGGACCTTTGTCTTGCCTCTTGGACCTGTATACCCTAATAAAAGAACTACGTGGGGGGTGGGGGGGGGGGAAGCAATAGTGACATTGCTTACGAAGAAATTTTTTTGCTAGACACTGTGATAATATATAGGAAAGATTGTGCAAACCAATTTCAGTTTTTTGTGTCCTCTGAACAACAAAAAGGAACAGTAATATTCAAATTGCCCATCCCGGTAGATTAAATAATATATAGAGTATTGTTGAAGGCTTTCACAGCCGGAATCACTGGGGTGCTGTGTGGTTTCCGGGCTGTATGGCCGTCTTCTAACATACCGGGCTGTATGGCCGTCTTCTAGATCCTCTCAGATTCAGATCCTCTGAAGATGCCAGCCACAGATGCAGGCGAAACGTCAGGAGAGAATGCTGCTAGAAGACGGCCATACAGCCCGGAAACCACACAGCACCCCAATATATGGAGTTATTAGATACAGTTAGATATTCACTACCCAGAATAGTGGCAGCCCTGAATACTTCAAGAAGCTGATCCATGGGCAGCTGTAACCTCCGATATTGGTACTCTGAATTGTTTTTTGTTTCCAATCCATTGAAAGCTCTTTATATAGGATTAGAACTCCTTGTTGTCTCTTGCATACATGTTTCTTTGCAGTGTGTTTGTTCTCTTAGTAGTCTGACTTTTGTTATACGCTATGCCCAGTTTTTTCTTCTACAGATTTAAATGGACTAATTCTGCAGATGTGGGGATGCTGTAGCACATCCCTCTGTTAGCTGGACAAGTCAATAGGATGAATTGTCCTACTGCCAATTGTCCAATTGCAAACTATTATCTGGAGGAAGTATAAATAAGATTCACGAAATGTTTGATTTAGATGTTAATAAGATGCTGATCTTTCTGTTTTGTCCAGAGTAATAATTCTGGAAGATGAACTCGAAAAGTTTGTTAGTTCTAAGGAAAGCCAAGAACACACTTTGAAGGCCTACCAAGTTGTAGAACAAAAACTAAAGTTGATTCAGCCTCACATGCAAGCCAGCAACAGTTGCTGGGAAGAAGCCATTTCTCAGGTGGACAAAATGGTTCGACGAAATCCTGATAAAAAAGGTATGTTTTTGCAACATTAACCAACAGTTGAAAAAGTTCAATTCAAAAACAAAATGGGGATATTGACCTTGTTTATGTAGCCAAATTTCTGCAGGGTTGGAGGCAAGAAGCCTTTACTCTGCCTTTGCTATTAGGAGGCTCCTGGATTCAATGAAATGGTAGGACACCTGCTAAATAAGGACACTTGTGGCTTCATGGTAGGTTTCCATGTGATTAGATAATAGACAGCTGCCTGGTAACAGACTCAGATTCAAAATTCAAATTCAAAAACCTTTATTGGCATAATAATACAATTCTATCAACAGTGAATTTAGTGAATACAAATTTGATTTCTTTTTATCCTCGTTCCTCTAGACAAGCCTGAAATGCCAGTTGGGAACAAACATTGCACTGTGATACCATTACTAAAGCCTGCTGTACATATAGCGGACAGAGATCCAATTCCTGAAGAGCAGGTAAAATCTATATTACCCTGAAAAAAATGATCTCTAGATTTATGTTTTGAATTCTCTTTTTCTTAATGTTTCCTCAGGTAAGACCCATATCCAGTGGTGGGATTCAAAAATTTTAGTAACAGGTTCCAATGGTGGTGGAATTCAAACAGTGGCATAGCGCCAATGGGGCTGGACAGGGCACGACGGCGGCATAGCCAGGCATTCCGGGGTGGGGCATTACTGGGCGGGGCTGTGGCAAGGACACAGGGCGTGCATGCCCCAGGTGCAGTTCCCCTTCACCCCGCCTCTAGATTCAAATGACTGTTTAAAGTATTAAAAAAAGCAATATACCGTATGGTAGTGTATTATTTCTTTTTTATATAATTATATTGATTGATTTTAAATAATAACATAAGTAAGGAGAGAAACCAAAAACTGTTTACAATTGTTAACATATCTAATTGTCTATCTCTCTCAACCCCCCCAACTAGAACATCCTATATTGCCTCCCTCCTTCCCATATCTCCCTCCCTCCCTCCCTACTTTCTACTTAAGAACATAAGAACATAAGAACAAGCCAGCTGGATCAGACCAAAGTCCATCTAGTCCAGCTCTCTGCTACTCGCAGTGGCCCACCAGGTGCCTTTGGGAGATCACATGTAGGATGGGAACGAAATGGCCTTCTGCGGCTGCTGCTCCCGATCACCTGGTCTGTTAAGGCATTTGCAATCTCAGATCAAGGAGGATCAAGATTGGTAGCCATAAATCGACTTCTCCTCCATAAATCTGTCCAAGCCCCTTTTAAAGCTATCCAGGTTAGTGGCCATCACCACCTCCTGTGGCAGCATATTCCAAACACCAATCACACGTTGCGTGAAGAAGTGTTTCCTTTTATTAGTCCTAATTCTTCCCCCCAGCATTTTCAATGAATACCCCCTGGTTCTAGTATTGTGAGAAAGAGAGAAAAATTTCTCTCTGTCAACATTTTCTACCCCATGCATAATTTTGTAGACTTCAATCATATCCCCCCTCAGCCGCCTCCTCTCCAAACTAAAGAGTCCCAAACGCTGCAGCCTCTCCTCATAGGGAAGGTGCTCCAGTCCCTCAATCATCCTTGTTGCCCTTCTCTGCACTTTTTCTATCTCCTCAATATCCTTTTTGAGATGTGGCAACCAGAACTGGACACAGTACTCCAAGTGCGGTCGCACCACTGCTTTATATAAGGGCATGACAGTCTTTGCAGTTTTATTATCAATTCCTTTTCTAATGATCCCCAGCATAGAGTTTGCCTTTTTTACAGCTGCCATGCATTGAGTTGACATTCCCATGGAACTATCAACTAAGACGCCTAAATCCCTTTCAACTAACTATCAACTAAGACGCCTACTTCCCCTTCAGATTCCTATAACTGCTTTATCTATTCCACTTGAAAGAAAACTAACAGAGGGAGAGATCCAAAATCCTTAATCTAAAAGAGTAGTTTAAACTCCTCTCTTTCCAATATAAATTTCAAGGGGAAAAAAGAAAATGAAAAATCTTTACCTATAATACTTTCCCAACCTTTATACCAATGAACAAAAAAATAGAATTACTATATATTGTATTATTTCATACAATTCATACACACATGGGGGGGCAGGGGGACCGCAGGGGCCCTGGTGGGCGATTTTGCATCCCCCACTTGACGAGATTTGTTGTACCCAGGGACAGAGATTACCCCCTTGTCCCTAGTTGAGTTAATCATTAATAACCGGTTCTCTGAACTGAGAAAATTTTAGTAACCGGTTCTACCGAATAGGTACGAGTAGGCTGCATCCCACCTCTGCCCACATCCTTTGGAACTGTCAAATAAGTAATTATTGATAGGCTCTGTAGTACACACGTAGTCCACATGGTGGAGTTTTCAGCCTGGCTAAATAAATAAAGCCTGATTTAATGATAAATACTGAAGAATACATCATAACTAGTATATGCAAGACCTAGGATAAGACAAAGTGTATTTTTTTTAGTACTTCTAGTACTAATGAAATGTAAGGTCTGTAATAACTGTAATAACTGATGTAATAACTGATGTATTTTTCTAAAGTTAATGCAAGTAGTCTTGTTGTCTTGTCATATTGTGTGCAGTGTAGAACAAAGTATTTAAACTATGTCATCAAATCAGTTTTTCAGTTCAAGGTATTATGGGTAATGGCATTGTCCTAATAGTATTGTGGCATAGCCCTGTGCTTGATATACTGCTTTCTGTGGGCAAGGAACTTTTGATGTGGAGTGGACGACACTGGTTTGCAACCTCCTGCAGTAGTTGAGGACTAAATCACACATTTTTCTGTTAGTGTAAAATGATTTTTACAGGAAAATTGAAGAGTGTGTCTGAAAGCCTGTGTGTGGATGCCTCCCATTCCATGGAGGCCCAGGTCACAAATACAGCTGGAGTCTCATACCAGCCTAGTCATGGTAATCTATGCAATGGTCACCTCCAGATACCCCCAAGGCTGCTCTGGAAACTTCATCTAATCCAGAATGTGGTGGCAAGGGTTCTTATAGGAACGGCTCTAAGAACACATATTCAACCTGTATTTCACCATCTACACTAATTACTGTTTGAATACCGGATCAAGTGGTCTGGGACCATCATACCAGCAGGGACCATCTCTCAGTATACTGCAACACCCAAACAGCATTATGCTCTACAATATCTGCTTGTGGCCCCTGGCTCTAGAAGCATCCGGCTGTCCTCAATCAGAGCCAGAAACTTCCTTTTGGTTCTGGCCCTGCCTTGGTAGAAATCTTTGTCAGTTGAGACCCAATCCCTGGGAAGTTTAGCTCAGTTCTGCAGGACTTGTCAGACAGAGGTGTTCCACCAGGACTATGGTTGAGGCAGCAGCAGTTACATCATTACTGGCCTTCCTGTGTGCAAGAATTCCTACCCTCCCTGCCCTTCCCCAGTTTTGCTATGACGATTTTCAGTTAGATTATAGGAAATGTAGTTGGAGGGGTTGGGTTTGATGCCATATTAGTTCCCTCCTTTGGTGAGCTCCCAAAAGCACCTGGTGGGCCACTGCGAGTAGCAGAGTGCTGGACTAGATGGACTCTGGTCTGATCCAGCAGGCTAGTTCTTATGTTATCCCCCTTGGTTGGTCAGCTGTTGAGTTATAAGATGTAAAAATAGGTGCCGGGGTATTTAAATGAAATTGATGTTATTGGAATGTAGATGTATATTTTGTATGAAAATGTTGTATTTGTAAGTCACCTTGGGCCCATCTTTGGACCGGAAGGGGCAGCATGTAAGTCTAACAAATAAGGACTGCATTTTGTAACTGTCCAATATTAGCCTAGTGATTTTTGTATCTTCCCTCCCCCGCTGCTCAACCTTTGGTCAAATGCAGTCCTCTGCCGTTCTCTCTGTAGTTTTGGGATTGTTTACCGGGTGTCTCAAGTCTTCTTTAAGAAAGGCAGACTAAATGTTGTTAAATAAATGGGTAATTGTGTATTTGTATTTACATCACTTTTTGCCATTCAGTGTCCAGCCCACAGTATAAAATGGCCTTTTTCTCTAAGCAGACAGCTTCAGATCCAACCCATTGTTAATTATATCACTTTACATGTACAGAATAGCTGGGATTCTGAGCTGTAAGATACCCAATTTCTAAAGGACGGTGAACTTTAAACATATTTGAATGAAGCTCATAAAAATTTACATCAATAATTGGTGACAGTCAGTGGAGATCATACGACCATCATGTAGGGCTTGGGTAGAGAGCAACTCCAACAGGATGTTTGTTGCCTTTTTCCTCAGGAACTTGAAGCATATGTTGATGATACAGATATAGACAGCGAGTATAAGAGAGATGACTTTTATTACTTTTCCCTGGAAGACAGAGAGAGACAAAAATGTGAAAGAGAGGAATCCAAGAGAGTCCTGCAGGAACTAAAATCTGTGTTGGGATTTAAAGCTTCAGAGGCAGAAAGGCAGAAATGGAAGCAACTCCTATTTAGTGACCATGGTAAGCATTATTTCTAATCGTTTGGGAAAATATATACATATCTTGACAGTAGTTTTGTTTGCTATGACCAGATGTAATGCTTTAGAGCACTTGTGGTCCTAGACTGCCATAGTTAAAAGTATTTCTCATCAGGTAAGAGAAAGAGATGGGATTTTTGTGCCCTATGCAAAAGGAAAAACTCTTAAGGCAAGCTGAACACATGAAGATTATGTGTGTTCTTCATAGAGTAACCGATTGCTCTTTGTTATTATTATTGTTGTTGTTATTATTATTGTAGATTTCACAGCTGCCAGATCTTTAGCTGGTTGTTGGCCTTCATTATGATTTGAGCTTCACCCAGAGGCCTAGGAAGTTGTAATGTATCGGCGTAGTATTTGTGCGGATCCCAGCAGGGCTGCCTTCTGAATTTGACAGATGTTAATTTTGTCAATTTGAAGATGTTTCAAGTACTGCCCTAGTGTTTTTGGGATGGCGCCCAATGTGCTGATTACCACTGGGACAACCTCAGCTGGTTTGTGCCATAGACGCTGAAGCTTGATTTTCAAATTGTGGTATCTAGTGACCTTCTCTTGTTCTTTTTCAATGACCCTGCTGTCACTGGGGACTGCTATGTCAATGATGCTCACTTTCTTGTCCTCGATCACGGTGATGTCTGGTGTATTGTGTTTCAACACTTTGTCTGTTTGGATTCGAAAGTCCCACAGGATCTTGACCTTCTCATTTTCCGTTACTTTCTCTGGAAAATGTTCCCACCAGTTCTTAGCTGTTCTTATGTTGTAATTCTTGCATAAATTCCAGTGGATCATCTTGGCCACTGAGTTGTGTCTCTGAACTCAGTCTGGGCAATTTTTTTGCAGCAGCTGAGGACATGATCTACAGTTTCATCAGCTTCTTTGCATCATCTGAGGATTGTTCGATTTTGGCCTTCTTCTTCTTCTTCTTCTTCTTCTTCTTCTTCTTCTTCTTCTTCTTCTTCTTCTTCTTCTTCTTCTTCTTCTTCTTCTTCTCCTTCTTCTCCTTCTTCTTCTTCTTCTCCTCCTCCTCCTCCTCCTCCTCCTCCTCCTCCTCCTTCTTCTTCTTCTTCTTCTTCTTATTCTTATTATTCTTATTATTATTATTATTGGAGATGTTTCAAGTGCTGCCCTTCGTTGTTGTTGTTTTTGTTGTTGTTGTTGATGATGATGATGCTATTAATAATAATAATAATAATAAATTCAATTTCGATATATTGCCCCATTCCCCAAGGGCTCTGGGCGGTGTACAACATTGTTCCAGAGATTAGTAACTGTGCAGTCTAATATCAGCTTACTGATTTTTGTATGTTTTCACTCCTTTTAATCAGGATTATTCTGAGAATAGATACAAAAGGTTTAGAAATTCTAGAAGTGCCTTGATTGATAATGGAAGATATGCAGATAAGAGAAGGAAAAGGCATTTTGCTTTGAACTAATTATTAGTTCTATTGATATAACACTACTATTCATATTTTTTGTTGTGGGAGATTTAACACGTTAGTTATTTCATTGTATGTAATTCTTATTTAGAGTACTGTACCTTATGGTTGAGTTGAAACTCTATGTTCAATTTACTGATTTTGGTTTATGTGTTTTGTATAATATATTTTGGAAAATATAATGTGAAAAGAAAACGAAGGAGTTTAGAATGATAAGAACAAAATCCAAACTGCAAATTGATAAGACTTTTTTAGATCAATGCTATAGTACTCAATGTAGACGTAGAAAAAGCAGTTCACCAGATACTGCTCAATTCTTGTCCTTAGCCCTTGGGGTCTGCTTGTCAGCCTTAACTATTTTAGCATTTATTATTCCTGAATCCATTACTAAAACTGACACATATTTGGATAAGCAGCTTTCCTGATAGCAATGAAGCCTTTGCTATTCTGTTCTTTTCTCCTCCCTTCAACTGATTGTCCTTAAGAACAGTCTTCTCAACATGCAAAATCAAAGAAACATAGGTTTGCTGTCCAATGTTTGCTGAGCCTATGTTTCTTTGGCTGCTGTTCTCCATGGGATTGTCATCAATTACATCAGTTCCAGCAGCAACCGGGTCTTCATCTGATACTTTGGTTCAGCATTGGGCTGTTGATGTTGTCAGCCAGAAAGATTCTGCAATCGAGAAAGCAGTTTTATCCTTCTTGTTTACATAGGTTATAAGTACCAGGGCTCACCCCCAAGTCCTGTCTGGGTGACTGACGACATCCCAAATGTAGGACTACATGGAAGGCCGAGAATGAAAACAGTATCTGAATGGAAACCTATTTTACTTATGGATGTTGTGGGTTTTCCAGGTTGTATGGCCGTGTTCCAGTAGTAGTTTCTGCTGGCATTTCGCCTGCATCTGTGGCTGGCATCTTCATCTATTTTACTTAAGTCTGATATTTTATAAATTAAGAAATAGAGTGCTAGATGCCACCTGTGACCTTCCTTATCTTAACAGATTAGAATGTGAGGGAAAGCTATTCAAATGTATGGACAGTATAATAACCAGTTTCATTTTAATTTCCACTTTGCAATACTGTTACTTTATCGTATTCTTTACTACTTTATATATATTTAAGATAAGAAGGTACATAAGGTATTATCTAACATGTCCAGCATTCTGTGCTGAAAATACAAATCATACACACTTTAAAACATATAACTCAATTATGATGTAATAGTCTGTGCTGAGTTGTCATTTCATTCCCCCCTCATTTTTTTTAAAGCTGCAGTGAAACCCTTGTTTACTGTCGAGCCAGAAGAACCTATAAATATTTCGATATTGCCTACGAATTCAGACTCTGGCAAGCAGGTCGACAGCAGAAAAGAGGGTAACCTAGAAGAGACCGTCTCTGATACAAAATCACATGCCACTGATGAGGATGGCAGGACAGAATACTTATCTGATGGGCCTGGAGTGAGGCAAGACGACATTGCTGCTAGTGGTGACTCACCAGTGTTTGAGAAAAGAGCTTGTTACCAGTGCAACGGGGAGGGAGAAGAATCCAAGCCATCTGAGATGGATGGAGTGGATGTGCTGCAGCCACCTGAGAGTGATCTGCTGAAGTCCTCCATCAAGCAAAGGCTGGCACTGCTCCATATATCCACTGATTTCGGTTTCACATCAGGCCTAGCAGCACAGGCTGCTGCTCGGTCACTCACATTTACAGCCATGCAAGAACAAACGTTTGGAGATGAGGAGGAGGAAATACAGGAGAGCGAAGTCTTGTTTGTAGAACAAAGCAGAGATGAAGTAAAGGACTGTGAAAATGAAAGTTTATAGGTCATACCTGAACATTGCCTGTTTGAATATTACAGAGGGCTAGCAGAATAACTGAATCAGCACACACCAAGAGATTCAGAGTGTGAAAATACTGAACGGCATTAATGAGATACTACTTGTGCTTTTTAAAATTGTGATAATAATTTGGTAATATATACACATGCAAGTATAAACCAAGTGCAAGGTATGTAATTTGGTTCTTACAGGTGTCATGGATGACTATGTTGAATTCCTTTTAATATTTTGTCTTTATTTATTTATATAACAAGGCTTTTCTTCCTAACAGGAAGATCAAATTGTCACTTCCTGAATACTGACTTTAATAGGAACCATAACTGTAAAACTACTTGAAATTGTTCTTTTACAAGAATATAAATGATATCATGTGTGTCTCTCTATCACTTTAACTTTGTCTGTAATTTCTGTTTGGTATTGACAGTTGGAGCTTTTGTTGTTCTGTTGATTCATCAGTCCCTTAGAAGGAATGTTTTTGCTTTTTTTTTTAATGGAGTCCATAGAAGGTATGTCTTGGAATGCAAGGCTGCGCTAATATAGGGTTGTGGGCAAAGGGTTACAAAGCAGGGGGATTTCCAAATCGTATTAACTTTTAGACAGAATCTTAAGATATATCCAGAGATTTCTCTGTATGCCAAACACTCCTAAATTGTCTCTTGTGATTACCATTGTGCCCTTCAGCAAGTACAGGAAGAGAAATATGTTTCAAACAGATCCAACCTCTAGTATTTGTTTCCATTCAGAGGATGAAAAAACATTGATTCTGCAGCAAAGTAACTGGTACTTAGTGATCTTTCAGTGTCAGTTTCTACTTTGTTTTTTGTGTTAGGTAACTTGGATCATTTTTCTGTTTAATTTTCACACTGGTCTACAAATAAGTTTTCATTTCTCATGCTTCTATATCTCCTCCCCATCATTAAAAAGCAACTGCTTCAGTTGAGTCTCCTGAGAGCTGAAGAGACCACATAAAGGATGTGTCTACATTATGCATTTATTTATTTTAACTATTTGTACCTTGGCCTCGACAAACTGCTTTTCAAGGTGGCTTACAAAGAAATTCCAAAATACAAAAACTTGCTGCAGTTGCCTTCAATTTGCACCCTTTGAGGTGTGGATTCAAGTCAACTTTTTCCCGTGCCCAAGGAGCTTGTGGGAGACCTGAAAACGTTTTATGGGAGCACTGTGCTAAGAGGTACCAGAAATCAAATGAAAAATTCAAACAAACATGAAATCCACAATGAGCTTAAGACTGGACATTAGCAAGAGATGACATTTATTTATGTGTTTGGATTTAGATTTCTATTTTATTGAGGCTGCCCTAACTAATTTCTGAAGGCCATTTAAAGCACTGTTACCTGAAAGCATATGGGAATCAAGGTGCCTGTTTTGTAGCTCCAGAGAAGAACTCCAAATAGGACTTATCTAGCACCAGAGGGACAGATTGATAGTGTGTCACTGGTGAAATAAGTGTATACTTCCGTGCAATAACAGCCTAATATTACATCTAATTATTTGCCCTTATTTTAAAATTTGCAGGTAAATGTCAGAATTTTCTGATGGAAATGCTTCTGCTGAATGATGCATTCCTGTATGCAAGCACCGTAACAGAGCAAAAAAGCTACAACCTAATGCCGTAGGTTGTGTGAAGGGGAGACAGAGTTCCATTTTAAAATCAGCTTTCACTAGAGCTGATTTGTCTCAATAATAAGCCATTTCAGCAACTACCAATTTTTCCAATGATATTAAAGTAATATATCAAATGGGCTCATGATAAATTGTGCTTTCAGCCAGTTTGCATATTAGAAGTGCTGTCTATCACCACCCAGTTCACGGTAAACCTCATCTATTTCAGCATTTGTTACAAGAATCCCAGCAGGCACTAGGTGATCAGCCCATGATATGTTGACTATGTTAATAATGTTCTTTTCTTTTCTTTTTTACATTATTCCCATGTAGACTGCAGTGTATGTCATGCCCACACTTGGTATAAGACACTTTGCTGCTTTTCTCTGAAGTTAAGCTTACATCAGAAGCGCTGTTGGTAGTGATGAAGTTCTTGAGCTTTTCGAATGATCTACTATCATGTCAATGATATGGGCTTCATTATGAGGTAAAAGTAACCACAGGAAGTATGTTTCTAAAAGTAAATTAGGAATACAACTTTAGTAGAACATCTAATTTTTTAAAATTAAATGATGGAGAAAGTAAAAAATATTCAGTCAGTCTTGGGAAATATTTCTCAAATACATTTCTGAGCCTCCACTACTCCTTGTACATTAAATGGTCCATTGGATACTTACCAAGAAGGGTCCTCCTCTGAAGACAGAAAGACATCTTGAGTGGGTGATTCCCAGCCCTTGATACAGGGTGGCAGGATCAAGCTTTTCTTTTGCTTCTTGTTTCCTGTCTGAGAGTCACCTTCTCCAGGTCTAGTACTCTGCCAGCAGTGTTGCTCTGAACAATTTAACATGTAGCTAGAACTTTAACTTGTAACATTATCAAACTTATAACATAGTAGAAAGCAGAAGTAGGACTGGTAAAAAAATAACAATATAAGACAGCAAACATACAATCACAATGGGAACAATAACATGATGTCTTCCTGTTCTCAGAGAAGAATCCTTCTCAGTGAGTATCCAATGGACCATTCTTCATCTGAGACAGGAGGACATCTTGAGTAGTACCTCCAAAGCAGTGTCCCTGAATACAGGGTGGGTCATCATCTATTGTTCCAATATGTGTTGTAGAACTCTATGGCTAAAGGCTGTGTCTGCTGAGTTATAAGTGTTTAACTTGTAATGCCTCACAAACATAGATACATTGAACCAGGTGGCAGCCTTACATATTTTGTTCAATGAGGCACGCCTTGTCAAGGCAACATTTGTGGATGAGCTACGGATAGAATGTGCCGTGATGGCTGATGGTACTGATAGGTTCTGGGCATTATAGACTTCGATGATAGCATTGAAGTAATGGCCACCCTAGACATAGGTCTGCCTAGATTCGGTGGACTAATGGAAATAAAAAGGAAACCAGACTGCCTAATATCTTGAGTCTTCTTAATAAATGTTTTAATAAATGTTTAGGGCCCACCTAACATCCAGAGTGTTCCAGATCTTTTCCATAGAGTGAGTAGGGTTAGGTCAAAAAGATGGGAAGCAACGTGCTTGAGAAATGTGGAACTTGGTAGTCATCTTAGGTTTAAATATGGGGTCTGTTCTAAGAATTACCTTGTCTTTATGAAAGACACATAATACAGATTTAATTAAAAAAAACCCCACACCCGTCTTAGACACTCATCTGTCCAAGGTCACAACCACTAGGAAAAAGGTTTTAATGCAAAGCCATTTTAGAACAACTTTCTTGATTGGTTCAAATGGTGATCATGTAAGTGCCATCAGGACTGTATTTAGATTCCAGGTGGGGAAACTCATGGGATAGCTTCAACTGTATCACTCCCATGATAAAATCTCTATTTGAGTATTTGGAGATGCTTTCCCCCTCGTACAGAGGAAGAATTGTAGCTGGTTATGCTATCTGATACTGAAGGTTGATTCCCTTGAATGACCTTTGTGTAAACATTACAGGACATGGGATGCTAGGTTTCAATGCATCAACTATTTTGCACTGACACCACTGGTGAAAGCCTTCCATGTGGTATTATATATCCAAGTTGTAAATGGTCTACATGAAGCAAGGTTGGCGTCCAGAGAATGTCTCAGCTTGAGTAGTTTTTTTCCATTCAACTTCCAAACAGTCAGACTGAGCCATTGAGAATTGGGGTGGGCCACTGGGCCCTGATTTGGCATGTCCATCTCTACTGGAAGTTTGAGTGGCTTTCCATTGCCATTTCCTACAGAGATGAAAAACATGGTTGTTGAGGCCAGTACGGGGCTCTGTTAATCACTACAGTTCCTAGGAGTTATCCTTCTTAGAAGTTTTAGTATTACCAGAGTTAAGGGGAAGGCATATAGGACCTCCCTGGGCCAGGAAGGCATGAGTGCATCCACCCCCTCTACCTTTGGATGGAAGTATCAAGTGAAACATCTGTCTAAATTGGTGATTCATGGGTCATGCAAAGAAATCCAGGACTGTTGAGAAGGACTGTTCTTCTTCTAATATCTCCTGACTGCTCAACCAGTCAAGTGTGATATTGAGAGTCGCCTTTATATGTTCTACCTGAATGGACAATAGGTTGACCTCTGAGCAATTTAGGATCTTCAGCATTTCGCAGTGAAGTTTTGAGGACTGTGATCTTCCCTGATCGTTGATACATATATCTTTGCTGAAATATTGTGTGTTCTTTTCTTTTTTAATATTATTTTTGAAATGAATTTTAATAGAAACATTTCATTACAATAACGACAATAAAATAACACATGAAATGGCAAGAATGAACTCCACCGATCCATACATATAAACATAGCATAAGCTTCTTAATGAGATATCTATAATATATATATTATTATTTCATATATAAATTATTAATAAACCATAGATAAAACATGAACATCCTTCTCTTTCTTCATATAATCTACACATCCAGCCCAATTCCCTTCATATGTTTCAAAAGGTAAGTTTCTAATTTGATGACTCATTCTATCAAGCACATCAAAGCTTTGAACTTTTTGAATCCATTCACCAAATTTGGGTAAAGCATTAGATTTCCATTTCTTGGCCAAAACTATTTTCGCTGCCATCAGCATATGAAATAAAACTTCCAAGTTACAATCATTTGCAAATGAACAACCTAATAGATAGTTGGTAGGATTTAATTCATTGAATATTTTTTCCTTTTCAAAATACTGTTCATGTCATTTACATTCCATGAACTAATTTTACATATTGTCATAAAAAACAAAATAAAAAACTTAAAAAACAGATAGTGTATGTGTTATACGTTTGTTTTGTTTGTTTCCTTTGATTTGCTTGTAGTTGTGTGGTTTGTTTGATTTGAATTTGGTTTGGTGTCCTTATTTATTTCGGCTCCTTTCCTCTATTAGTAATTTAAAGGTGTTTCAGTTATGAGAAGGTGGTATACTATTGTTATAATACGTCAAAAATTATTTGCTCCCTCTATATTTGTTATATGATAGTGCTTAGAGTTACCGGTATATCGAAAGGATAAACCGTCCGGAAAAATCCATTTATAAATAGTATTTGTGTTCTGTAGAACCTCTACTAATTCCTTATATCGCTGTCTTTTCTGAAGTATTATCATGGTACTGCCTTAAGGACTATCAAGTCTTTCCCATCAATATTTATCTTCCTGGAAGAGTGACTGCGCAGAATTTTGTTTCTAAAGCTCCTTCTTGTGCATTTGAGCAAAATGTCACATGGCAAATGTCTTTCTTTAGCAACTTTCAAATCTACTCTGAATAGTTCATCTATCTCCTTCTTTTTGCTTATATGTTCCAAATTTCGTTTCACTGTGCCATCTAAATGTGTAACTATTTCCTTCATATGTTAAAATTTTCCTAATTCTTTTTTAATTCCTATCATTTCTTGTTCCAGTTTACTGAAATTTTCTGTAGAATTTTGTTCTAAGGTGTCAAGCCTTTATTAGTACTGCGTTGAAAGTTAGCGAACATATCCAATAGATTGTCCATTTTCATACTTAGGCTACTAACTGTCCCCAGTGCTTCTTTCCTCTCCATTCCCTCCGGATGTGTTGATTTCTTGTTTGCTCTCTTATTGTTAGCCATAATACTTGTTTATCCATATACAACCCAACCACTAGATAATGTTGTCTGTCCTGATGAGGAGGTGTTGTCTCTGTATACTGGATTTGAAATGTAAGATTTGCAAGGTCTACGGCCCTAATTTCAGGTTGGTTTATGGGTAGCTTGGATTCTGAAATTCCAGCCCTCCCCCTTCAGTATACTCATTCTCCTTCACCATAACATTTCTGGCTACAAGCCTGCACCTCCATAATATAATTAAGGATTAGAAATATACTGGAAGAATTCAATGTTTCATCCATCATAGACAGAGTCAAGGCTGGACGTGGACAAAACTTCCTGATTCTTCTGGAATTCAAATCAGCCCAGTGGCGTATTTACCCAGGGACGAGGAGTACCCACTGCCCCCGGGCGCCACTAACCTGGTCACGTGAGGGGCACAAAATCTCTCCCTCACATGACCAGGGAGAAGACGGCAAGGCAGCAGGAAGTTCTCATCGACATGGACAGGGTCGTCATCGACATGGACCGGGTCGAGGGCGCAACCTGCTGCTCCCCTTGCTCCTAGCTCCCAGGGAGCCGGCAGCCAGCAGCTCCTTCTGCCCTGCCCTCCAGGGAGGCAGAAAAGACTGCCGTCTATTGGCCTCCGGCACTTGCTTTTATAGCACTGAGGCTGGGGCAGGGCTTAGGGGGAATGTGGCCATGCCCCCAGGGCAATGTAGGGGCATGGCCCCACCCTCTCCAAGCCCTGTCCCTGGCCTCAGTGTTATAAAAGCAAGTGCTGGAGGCTGATAGACGGCAGTCTTTTCTGCATCCCTGGAAGGGAGGGCAGAAGGCGCTTCTGGCTCCCGGCTCCTTGAGAGCTAGGAGCAAGGGGGGCCCTCCCGGAAATGCTGGGGGTGGGGCTTGGGGAGGCATGGCCATGCCCCCTAAGCCCCACCCCCAATAGATGTCTGTCTCTTCTACCGCCCCGGAGGGGAGGGCAGAAAGGACTGCAGGCTCCCTGGGAGCTGGGAGTAAGGGGGGGAATGATAGTGGGGTGGAGCCCTGCCCCCCAAGTGGGAGGACACGCGCCCAAAGGCACCATTTCCTCTTGGTATGCCTGAGTCAGCCTCATGCAGATCATGAAGCTAAGAGCTACGTTATGAATGTCCTTTCCTCCTTCCTTCCAGTTCAAAGGTGCTCACTCTCTCAGGTATGTATACGTTCACTGGTTTTCCAGTTTCACTCACTTTCATACATAGGAGAAGCTACGGCAGGCCAAGGAAAAGGAAACCTCTGGGTTTCCTGTCAAAGTCAAGCCTTCATCCTCTTTCCCCCCATGTTCCTCCATTTCCCATATTCCAGCAGGATTCCTTTAATAGTCATGCATTAGGACAAGGAAAGGAACGGGAATCCAATTTCTTGCCAGAAAGAAAAGTTCCCATCTCCTGTGCTTAATATGCAGGCATGAAAAGGATTGCTTTAGAGTTATTATCAGAAGAGTGTAAATGTTAGCTGTCTCGAGTGTGGCAGATCTGACTTTCAAGCTAGAATGTAATATGTTCAGCAGTATCTCTATTCGTTGGACCTGCATATAAAATTAGCTACCTGAACCTGTATTTAATTATTTGATTATAATTCACTCCATTTCACCATGAGCTTCAGACAAACAGGTTTGCATTAATAAAAATCAGCCTCTTAACTTTTGGTATCAGTTTGTTCTTGCTATTTTCAAACATTTTTTCCACTTGATGCAGAAGACAGAGAAATCTGAGGTAAGCAAGAAGGAATGATTTAAAATGTTGTGTACAAAGGTCTTGCCATCTTGTTGCAGGGGCAAATGTGGTTTGGATGCTCCCAGCGTGGACCAAAATCCACGAACATTATGTATACTAGTTTTGTAATATGTAGTTTTGTAGTAATTGTATCTTGCTGAACAAATGTCCTTGCATGGCTTCATGCTCTGACAGCAGCTGCCATGCAGGCCACCAGGTCAAGGAAGCCTAGCCGCCTAGTAATAGAAAGCAATTTGCTCTGCAGTGGTGCTTCATTTTTCACTGAAATACCTGGTTCTTCTAAGCCAGGGGTAGGGAACCTGCGGCTCTCCAGATGTTCAGGAACTACAATTCCCATCAGCCCCTACCAGCATGGCCAATTGGCCATGCTGACAGAGGCTGATGGGAATTGTAGTTCCTGAACATCTGGAGAGCCGCAGGTTCCCTACCCCTGTTCTAAGCAATAGGCAGCAATGTTGTATAATCTCTACCATCTCCCAACTGCTGATTGTTGTTGGATTTCAAAAATTAAAAAAATAATTATTTAATTTTCCTAGTCTTATATAACAAGTTTAATTTAAATTTTCTCATTTGTATTTGTCAACCTCACTAGTTACTTCACTTAATGCCCTGGAAATCAATTCATATAGGTTTGCTCTGTATGATGAATCTGACTGGTAACATTCTTAAAAACCCCACTTTTCTTCCAGGATTCTGGGGTTCTGTTTTTTTTTTAATTTTCTGTCTTTTAAACAGAATTTTATATTCATATTTGTGTCATAAGGATCAGTTAACAAAGATACTGCTAATATTTCCTGGCTAAAGGCAAAAATCTCAAATAACATATATCCTTGTGAGACGTGGTGGTTTTGCTTTGGGTATTAGTTATTTCTCTTACTGACAATTTTAGCTTCTTCATAGCCTGTAAGTTCTTAGCCACCCACAAATACATTTTCAATTAATATAATTAGAGTAGTTACAAATGTCCAAAGAATTTCATTTGAATTTTTTTAGTTAATTTTACAACAGCCCTGTAAAGAAGGCTAGTATGGTAACTATACCTGGGAGCTTAAAAATAAGCTTGTTGGCCTGAAAACCAATAATTCATCTAAACTGGTTACTTCATATATACTAAACAATGCAAATTAATATAGTATTGTCTTTGATATAATTTAGCTAAACTTCATCAAATGCATACATTGCACTAATCAGTGTGAATGAAGCCCCAAAGAGCACATTAATGGCCCAATCGGGGGAGTGGTGCAGCCCTACACCAATGTGTTTGCTCCCTCTGTCAGTATAAAGGGCACCCCCACCAGTGCAGAGAGGAAACACACCAGTGTCCAACTGCCCTCAGTTCTGTAGCAGCGAAACCTGGAAGTTTGAGCTGCCATGGAGAGATACTGGTGTGTGATTGGATACCATCAAAGAGGAGGTGCCAGTTCCTGGGGGTGTAGCTGCTATTAGTTGGCTTCCACCTGGGCCTCAGGGCCGGGCTTCAGGGCAGCTGTGGCCATGGACTTATACCACCCAAAAGGGTGGCATGACTCCATTTAGCTCCATGGGGGGCTTTCAGGCACATGGGGGTGGTGTTGTTTTGTTTAAGATGCTTCCCCTGGCTGTCTGAAATCCTTAGAAGGTGGCGGGGTAGTACAGCAGCAGCGCTGTCCCTGGTTGCCTTGGGCTTTGGATAGGGCTGTCCAACATATTTTGTAAAGGTTTTTAGTTGCAAAGGTTTTTAAAGTGCTATGTTCTCCCTGGTGGTAGCAGGCCATCTGGTTGGGTTGTTCGCTGCCCTGCGGCGAGTAGGCAGGAAAAGGCTCTTTGGTGACTTCCTGTCAGGTGTCCGTGGTGGTGCCGCCTCAGTATCTTCCTGCCTCGGTCAGAGTAGGCAGCACTATCCACAGGCTCCTAGGCTGGATTTCACAAAGCTACCTTTTCTTCCTTGTGTTGTTGTTTTTTGTGATTCCCTTGTGTGTGCAGTGCGTACGCTGATCGCTTTTTCCACTCCTTTTTGTCCTGGAAGTGTGACTGAGCTCTCTCATTCCTTGCTGTTCCGCCTTTTTTCTTGGCAGGAAGAGCTATGGCCGTCGGCCATTTCATTTCTCCACTGCAAAGGGAGTCCTTCTACCGATCGTGGTAGAAACCACTAGGTCCAGTCTCCCACACACAGCCGCTGTGCTGATAGTGAGGAGACTCTTCTTTCGAGACAACAGTTCTCCCTCTACACACTACTGGTGCCGCTGGGCTGATGGTGAGGGAGACTCTTCCCAGGAAACTTTCTTGCGCCAGCTTAGCCGTGGGGCTGGCGGCGGGCTTCCTTTCGCTGAGCCAGGCCCTTGTGAAGATGCTTAGCGCCTCGAGGAGCCTTCACAAGGATGAAGCCCAGCGGGCCAGATGACTTGACGCATGACCCAGCGCGATTGCAGGAGGCGGATCGTCGCTGGCGACGTTCAGGCGGCGCCCAGGGCATGCGCCTGCTGCCTCGGCCATGCTTTGATGTGCTGGCTGCGAGCTATTTTTCCCACCCCTCGGCTCTTGTTAGAAGCGTCTGAGGAACCGGCTGCAGGTCAGTCATGCGGGTGCTACGATGGCCGAGGGCGGCCTTGGGAGTAGCTGCCTTCAGACTGGAGCGCCTTCTCCCTCGCGAGCAACTGGTCTCCTTACTACAGGGCTCCATAGACCAGTCGGGCTATTAGACATTTTAAATCTGCGTCGCCACCCTCGGGCAAGCAGATGCAGATCCTTCCAGGTCCCATGGGAGAATCCAGATTGCTTGATTATGATGCAAGAATACTTGAGTGAAGGGGAGGTAGACCTGGACTCAAGGCAGCCTTTCCTTCTGAGGAAGTGTCTTCACACTACCAGTTCAGGCAGACCAGAGCCACAGATTGATTAAGGTGGAACAATTATCCCACTCTTTGGCAGAAAACAGTAATGGAAGCTTTGGAACTGAGAGTCTCTGAGGCCTGAGGCGATCCCAATGCTCCTGGCACCCGTTTCAAACCCACTAGGGCTGCCCTACAGGAGGATCTCCCTCGTCTTTCCTTCTTAGAGGATCCCAGGCTACTCATGTTTCCCGCTTCCGGGAATGCTTTGCCCACAGTTCAGAAAAGAATGGGTCACCCCCGGCTTCAAACCAGAGGGTTTGCCTCCAGTCTACAAGTAGCTTTACCTAGCTCCAGACTAATTTTTTGAGAATGATTAGAACCCCTCTAGTTGATTTCCGCGGTCCCATCTCCTCACTGCATTCAGGGGGTCTGGTTTCCCGGAGACTGGAGAGGGTGATGTTAAAGAACCCCATTGATAAGTAAAGGCGGAACATGGTCGCAGGGGGAGTTCATGATGGTGCAACCATGGCAGCAAAAATCCTGGTTCCGGCAGCCACCGTCCCCACAGCTCCCATTCTTTGGCTCCCACGCTTTCAGAGCATCGTTCCACCCCAAATCTCGAAGTGCCAAGGCATTAGAGGGATGGAGAGGGGTAGTCATAGCCCACCTCCTTTCCCAGCTGATGCCACAATTCTAGATGCACTCCTCCTAGTCTCTCCTAGAACCCATGTCTTAGGCATCAGTCT
Source organism: Sphaerodactylus townsendi (assembly GCF_021028975.2). NCBI lineage: Eukaryota > Metazoa > Chordata > Lepidosauria > Squamata > Sphaerodactylidae > Sphaerodactylus > Sphaerodactylus townsendi. The sequence continues at coordinate 47,349,958 of NC_059430.1, read as the reverse complement.
CCACGTGGGTGCTCTGGCTTAAGCCCTGGCAGGCTGACACCTCTATTCTAAGACAGCGGTGGCTGAAAGTTTTGATTTTTTTGAGGGAAGGGACTCCTATTTGGAGTCCAGAAGGTTAAATGAGACCCTGGTGGAGGCCGAGGACCACCAATAAGTTGCTATACCCACGGTCCCTAAAGTAGAGACAGGCTCCAGAGTTTCCTGCAAACTACCTGCCTCAAATCACTGTTCGTAGCCCACTGCACCCAATCACGGAATATAAGCAGAACCAACTGGCAGCTCTCAGTCAGCGTCTTCTGCAGGAACACACACGATTTTAGCAGCTCCAACTAGAGCTGGCAACCCATTTCGGACCGGCGCCTCTGACAATGCCAGCGAGAGACCACTTGGAGTTCCAGCGTCGGCTCGGCTCCTTTCCTTCAGCCCCGATTAGCAGGAAGGCGAAGCCAACAGACTAAAGCTGGCTGTCAAACAGCTACTACCATCAGAGCCATAGAACCCGGTGCAAAATATCAGCAAAGGGATAGAGATTGTGCTCCCCACTTTTCACTATCCCCAAAAAAAAGAATGGGGATGTCAGAAGATACTCAGCTAAGACATGTATCTGGCGTCATCATGCGCCAAATTCAGGTTTCCTAGCGATAGAAACCATCAGATCCACGGTTCTGCGGCCATCAGGAGAGAGGGGACATGATCACCCTCCTTGGTTCTGGCCGGGCATACCTCCATGCAAAATTCCATACACCTGGCTCATCGCCGGCTTCCTCGGTCAGCGATAGCAGACCTCCATTTTCAGTACGCCATAGCTCTGCCCAGTCAATTGGCGACAACTCCCTGAGTTTTCACGAAGTCTTTGATTGCACTCCATTTCCCTGCTCCGCCCGAAGTCAAAGGGATGCATATCTGTTAAACATCACCGACAACCTTCTCATCAACAGATCTTGATCGGAAATACAGGCTGTCAGGAGGCGTGCTGGAAAGGAGTCCAACTGGTCTTATCGATTTTGTCATCACGCAGGCAAAGATTCCTTGGCCCCTTCCCAACCAGATGGAACACTTAGGGGCATTGATAGACACGTCCATTTGTACTCCCCTTGTACCTCGGGTAAAAGTCCAGAAAATCTAAGAGACCCTCAGTCTTAGCACCTTAGCGAGTCAAAATCTTCCAGCTTACTACAACTTGCCCGGCTAACGGAGCCCTTTGCTATCCCACAATGGACCTCGCATACAGTGGGGTCGAGGAGCCCATCCAGGCCTCTACAAGCCTCTTCTGACGCCTTGGCAACAAATCCGTTCTGAAGATAGATCGATCATTGAGCCTCCCCACAGCAGTCTCGTCTCAGTCTAAAATGGTGGACCACCACCTCAACCTCCTCTACAAGGTAAGTTTTAAGCCCCTTGCCAGCAGATCCATATATCCTTGTGGATGCCAGTCTGTCGGCTGGGTTATGCCAAACTGAGCCACCACCTAGCTCAGGGCTCCTGATCCGGCGCAGGCTCAGCTTCCGATCAACATTCTCTAGTGGGTCAGGAGCAATATGATGGGCCCTGTAATCATTCAAACGCTTGTTCTGCAGAAGCCGCGTGGCGTGCTCTGCGCCCATTTCTTTATCTCGGCGAGAAGTGCCATGTCAATCTTCAGGAGTGCTCCAGGTGGCCTGCCCTACACAGAGAGAAGCTTTAGCGTGTGTGATCTCATAGGCGGAACAGAATCTTGCATCCCTGCAGGTTTTAACGAACATTGAGGCTCACTAAACCGCCGAGGAAGCCGACTCGGCTTCAGCCCGGTTCACGCTCTCCAGCTCCAAGTGGAAGCTAGACCCAGCAGTTTTCCAGACCATCCAGGAAGCGACCGGGATGGCGTGATGATCGTACCTTCTTTGCATCACTCCTCAATGCTCAGATCGGCGTATTCTTCACCAGATACCACCATTCGACAGGCGACAGCGACCCGATGCGCTCTCAGCTCCCTAATGGCATAGTAAGGGTTCCTCTATGTTTTCCCCGATCCAAGTTTTTTTACGTTCCTCCAATCACGCGTGCGATGGAGCGGTGAGGAAATCATACTGGAGCTCGAATCGGCCTTTGAGGAGGTCCTGGTACTCAGTACTAAAACAGCTATCTGTCACACCAACCGTTGGTTTGTCCACCACAACTGCCAGACCTGCTCTCCCAGGGCCCCTACTACATCCACGGCCCAGAGCTGGCTCAGACTAGCCGCCTGGCTTGAGCGGAGAACTGTTAAGAAAGCGGGGGTTATCCTAAAAGGGTGCGTAAAGGCTATTTTAGCTGCTAGAAGAAAGTCCAATCGAATTTATGACTCCTCCTGGAAGGCTTAGTAATGCGGTGGTGTCGGTAGAAAGAAAGAAGGGTCCCTGAGTTGGCTTCCCTGTAAGCTGTACCTGTTAAGATTCCTGCAGAAGCGGGTTTGGAGTCAGGGTTGACGGGTTCCAATCCCTAAGGCGTCAGGTAGCTGCCATTGCAACAGTTCTGCCACTCTGCCGCACCAGGGCCGAAGGGGATACTCTATCACCAGGCACCCAGACACCTTAAAATTCTCAAGGGGTTTCTCAGTCCCAACCGCCAGTACAGCGTAGCTTCCCTACCTGAAGTCTCCGCTAGGGTGCTAAGAGCGCACCTGCCAAAGCCTCTTTGAACCTGTTCGACACATACATTTTAAAATGACTTAGGATGAAGCTTTTGTTCCTGGTAGCCATAATCCCTCTGCGTAGCAAGGGTATTAGGGGTTAGAGCCATATCGGCTAATCCAAATTTATGCTTTTTCCCCTGCTTCCCAGACCTTAAAGTGGCATCTAAATTCCATTTGCAGCAGGAGGTGAGACTTCTGACAAAAAAAATTTTTTTTTTAAAAGTTTTGTCCGAGATCCCACACACCCAGAGAGCGCCGTTGGCATCACCTGGATGTGAGGCGTTCTCATCCGAATAGCACAATCTGGGAGAAGTATCTAAACAAACTCCTCGCCAAGAAATCCCGAGGCTCTGCTTGCTAACATCAGCCCTAGCCCAGATTGGGAAGAACCTTAATGGCGGCTGCTTCTATCAGCTCTACTAATAAGGCTTGTACACCATCCTTGGGGCTTATAAGATGGGGATTCCCCATGCCGACCGGAGTTACAACCCACTCCACCAGGAGCACGGCCGTAATGCAGCTCTCCTTAACGCGTTCCCCTTTGAACAGATTTTGTAGTAGGGCCACTTGGGCTCCACCCTCTTCTTCATTAGTTAAACATTATGAACTGGCATCCATTGATGCCGTTACAGGCTTCCTTTGGGAGGCCCATTCTTGGGCACACATTCTCGAGAGGAATGCCAGAACCCTCCTTTTTTCTCAGGGCACTGCTTCGGGAAGTTCCCAACCAGATGGCCTGCTACACACCAGGGAGAGAATCGACTCCATTGGGATAATTTCTCACCGTGAAGGGGTCTTCTCCTTGGTGGTCGCGAGGCTCATCTGGGCCCATTCCTGGTTTTTTTTTGCTGACCGATAATGCGTGTTCTCTAAATATCCAGCTTTACAGTTTTTTTATAGTTTACAGTTCAGCCTGTTCTTTGTTGGGCTCTCTTTGATTCCTTTTAAATAGGATTTCATTCGTTTCCTTGCATGGTATGTTGGGTCGTGGTGTTGTATATTGTACTTTTATTGCGCTTTGCCGTGTGCTGTTACTCTCGGCTAGTCAGATACTGCGTGACACCACGGACACCTGACGGGGAGAACCGCAAGAACCTTTCCTCGCCTACTCGCCATGGGGCAGCTTAACAACCCAACCAGATGGCCTGCGCCCACCAAGGAGAAGACCCCTTCACGGTGAGTATCCAATGGGTCGTTCTTCCTTTTCAACTTTAAGAAAAATCTCTCTTTAATAGTTTATTTCTTGATTTGTTCCTCTTTCTCCAGCAATCAGTGCTCATATTGCCCTAGAAGACCTGTATTCCCCTGTTGTGGATTTAGATATTTCTAGTCCAGTTTGCTGTAAAATGGGAGGGGGCGAATAGATTCTGCTTTATCAGCACTGCAGGTTTGGTCTATTTATACAGATGATTGTTTTTAGTTTCCTCTGAAGATGAATTAGTTGCTAAACTATTTTGGCAGTAGCTAGTTTCTGCAGTATACAGTATTGGCTCACTGCTGCAACACTTTACTAATGAACATTGGTTGTGCCTGTTGGTATACCTGCTGACTGAAGTAAGACTGAATATATATTTTTTCTCCTCAAGCAGTAGCTCCCTGGGACACCTTGAGTGATTCACATTGAGGTCTTAGTGACTCTGCTAATGTCTCTGCCAGGAGAGTTTTTTTCTTATGTTAAATGAATAGCACCTAGTGTAACTGAAGAGGAAAGTGGGCACCAGCTGAAGAAACTAAAGGAGAATATACACAACATGGAAAGAAAGGTCTGTAGAGAATGATTTGCCTCAGGTGGCTTGTGGAGAGGTTATAGTGTCCCAGACACACATTAGGACAGTGGTGGCGAACCTATGGCACGGGTGCCAGAGGTGGCACTCAGAGCCCTCTCTGTGGGCACGTGCAAACAGAGCCCCCCCCCCCCCAATATCTAGGCTGGCCTGGGCTGCTGGGCTCGATTATTAGCATTAAACGTAAGACCTAGTTTTGGGGGAGCAGTGTAGGTAACCCTGTTAAGCGCTGTTAACTCCACTGATTTTCATGCGAAGAACTAATGCGCAATCCTTTATCTGGGAGTAAGCTTGGTTGCTGGCACTGGGGCTTGCTTGCCTAGGGTCGTGATTCACCCATTCGAGGCGTTGCATGGTTGCTTCACCAAGCTTACCCCCAAGTAACGTGTGCCTCAGAGCCAACCATTTTTTCTAAACTAAAACCTCAGTATTCAGGTTAAATTGCCGTGTTGGCACTTTGCGATAAATAAGTGGGTTTTGGGTTGCAATTTGGGCACTCAGTCTTGAAAAGGTTTGCAATCACTGCATTAGGACATTTGGAAGGTACAAAGAGGCAGATTGGACATTTTCATGTAAACTCAGTACTGCAGATGTATATATTCTGCAGAGCAAAGACCAGAGCCCCACAATATCACTCTGAAGTAACTGAAAATTTGTCATCTGGACAGTCTCATGTGGGGGCTTGCATGATCTCTGCAGGAAGTCATCTGACTATCTCTGTGAGATTACTGTAAGATTGAACATTTAAATTCTGCTTACTAGATGTTTTTCATGTGTATGTGATTCTTGAGCAATATCCAATTTCTACTGATACCGGTATCCAGGAGAGAAGTTTAATGTCCACTTACGTCAACAATGACAGTGGTGAAAGTAGAATAGTTTATTTTAACCAATAACCAGGCATCCGAAGTAAATCTTCTGAACATTTTAAATAACTCTGCTTGCTTGACTTGCTATTGGTAAATTTGTTTGCTTAGGAAGTCCTTTTCAGTTTGGCTGTTGTGTGTTTTCTGGGTTGTGTGTTTGTAGTCTGGTAGTCTTTGCTCCTAATATTTTGTCTGCATTTGTGTCTGGACCTTCAGAGGCCAAACTGAACTGTATGATGTGCTGGATTAAAACTCATCTTACTATAACCTGCCTCTGAAGATGCCAGCCATAAATGCAGCCAAAATGTTAGGAGCAAAAAGTACTAGACCACAGCCACACAATCCAGAAAAAGCATAACAGCCAGTTGATTCCGGCTATGAATGCCTCTGACAGTACCTTTTCAGTCGGTTGCCTTTTGCAGGTAGTTTTGAATGCTTGTCTGATTTATTCTCACAGTTTTCCCAGAAAAATACCAATATTCTTTGTCTAAAACATTATATCACCAGTCTGCACAGTCATTCTTTTCTATGTAAAGAATCATACTTGTCTTCTGTATTAACAAGAATGTACTCATATATAAAAAAAGATTTGATATTGTAAATCTTGAACCAGTAACATCTCTTTGTAATAAAACTTCTTTCCTGTTTCTGAATTTCTCTATTAATTCTTGAGATGCTCAAAAGACTAAAGTCTGTACTTTTATACTGACTTTCTCTTTTCTCTCATTAAAAGCTGTATTTGTCCCATTTTTCTGCTGTGTTTGTCATTTCCGATTTTGAACATGATACTGACACACTTCTTTGATTACATCTTTTTTCTCCACATTGTTTTAAATCACACTCATAACCAGTACCTGGGTCAAAATGCTAATGTAGGTTCAAAGCTTGACATTATATTGGACTTTGTATTGAAAAAATATGGATAAATCTACTCTTTAAACCTTTAACTAGCAAAATATGACTATGAAAGGTGATTAAACTGCATTAGATGGTAACTAGTTTGCTTTTTCATGGGAATATGCTCTGAGTATTTCAAATATTCTTAACACACAATAAGGGCTTTCTTTGGCAAGAGTAGAGTTAGTTTTCTGTGACTTTAACCTATAATCTTAACACCACCAGTCATGTCTATTTAAATGTTCATGGATAAGACATTAAAAAATATAAAACCTCGAGAATGGTATGCAACTATTTTGTAAATCTAAATGTCAATAAGTCTATCAGTGACAGGCAATATTATAACGGCATTTCTATCTGGAAGAGCTCTAAAAGGTTACCTTTTCTACCAAGACAGTGTCTTCTACAAGTAATTTGATAAAGAAGAAAAAAGTTTGGGTTTATACCTTGCTTTTCTCTGCTGCGAGAGGTCTCAAAAGTGGCTTAAAAACTCCTTCCCTTCCTCTTCCCACAACAGACACCTTGTGAAGCAGGTGGGGCTGAGAGAGTTCTGAAGAACTATAGCGGATTCTGCATGGGTGAAAAACAGTGCCCCTGGAATGGTAAAAACACTGTTCCAGAGATGCTCTTTGCACATCTGCCGCCTCTGAATCAAGGCAGTGCTGTGCTTTTCCCAGGGAAACAGCGTTTCCCTGCCGGCACTGTGCAAACGGCACCAGCTTGGAGGCGAGACTTTTCGGTGCCTCCATTTTCCCCCATTTTTCCTCACGCTTATTTTCTCTCCTTGCCAAGCTCTGCAGGGACAGGGAGGCACGCCCACACTGCCCTTTGACCCCCAGGGAGAGACTGACATAGGAACAGAAGGAGGGAAGGCTGGTCATGGGCAGATAGAGGTAGGTTGGCCGGTAGATGGGAAGGAGGGAAGGAAGCAGGGAAGGTGGAGAGGTTGCAGGGGCTTTCAGGGAAGGAACAGCAGAAAGGCGGAGGGGGAAATAAGATGCCCCCCACAGGTTGCAGGTCCCAGGATTGTAAGTGTAATATTTAAATCTACAATCAATCAGTGGCTAAACGGTATCTTCTATTGTAGTTAGTTCAATTCACTTTTGAAGGTCAATGGCTGATTGGCTGTATCCGTTGAAAACATAGTTGGCCAAGAGCAACTTTTCATGAATGTACATCTGACCAAACATACAAGACTGTAAAGTAAATGGAAAGGAAAAGCCACCTTTCACAGAAAGTAAGGATGTTAGATTGTTGGCAGAAATTATAACCAATGGATATGTTAATCTTGAGACATACAGAAGCTTGGAACTTTGTCTCACTTGGCTTCCACATTGTCAATTTTAAAATGTACAAAAAATGATACCAAAAAGCATCCAATATTCTTGCTCAGAGCCAGGAACATGCAGTCCCCTCATATGTGTTCAGAACTGAGCATGGAACTACAGATAACACTCCTTGACTCAACAGAGGTTGTTTACCCCCTGAATGGAAATCAGTTTGTTCCCACATGCTTCCCTGTAGTGCTACAAGTGGAAGTAGCCATAAACACTACTTTTCACCTTCCTGGGCTGTGATGCTAGTGTGACCCAAATGGTTATTTGAAGTTGCCATGTGGCAGAAGCATGGGAGGATGACGCAATATAATCACTGCTCAGCCCACCCAATTCCAATGGGCTGCCGAATTAAATTAAATACACATAGGATTGGAAGGTAAGTAGGGCGGTCTATAAGAGTAAACAACAACATTAATAATAAATAGCTTTGTCATAACCACTTATGAAATGTTTTAATTGTGGTCTCCAGTATTATGAACAATATTTTCATTCAATCCTCAGATGATTGTTCATACTTAATGTGTGGCCTTTACAAATAACTGGCACAGTACTTGAACAGACGTTCAGTAATAGCCATTTGTCTCTTACAGGAATTGCTTGCTCAGCTATATACAATAATAGTATTTCCAGTCTGGTTTGAACTGAGAAGAAACCAGCTCCCAAGATAGATAAAACAGTTAAAATGTTGCTAAAGAAGTAGTTACAATAATTTAAAATAAAAATATTTCATTGTATAACTTCAAAAGTTATTTATAGGTGGCCCTCTGCTGGGGAAATTTAGAACTTACTGTTCCTTACACTCAAGCCCTTTAATACAACTGCCTTTATTCTAATTCCTTAAAAGATTTACACTGAGAATTCTTATCTATCAAGTATATTAAGTAAAGAGGCTGGCTGCAAAGCCAGATTAGTACCCATCAGTCGCCTCCTTCACAACAAGCCAGAAAAGTAACAGAAACCCATTTGTTACCTACTGCTTTCAACAAAAAAACCTACTCCAATGTATTATCCACTTTTCCTGGGCAGTGGGCAATGACATTTCTCTTTCACAGGACTTGGATGGACTGCTCTTCTTTTTAATAGACAGCTCCCTAACCTGTAATGAACAGCCTTTCAGCAGCAATACTAGACTAGACATAGGCCCTGAAAGAAACTTAGATGTCTGTCCTCATATCAACATTATTGTAAGGCTCAGCAGCACTATTATAAGGCCCAATGACATCACTAACACTACAAAGATTAGTTCCCATTTTAGTATTGCCCTGACCTGAATAGCCTGACCTTGTCAGATCTTGGAAGATAAGTACTGTTGACACTAGTTAGTATGGATGAGAGACCACCAAGAAAGTCCATGGTCACTATGCAGAAGCAGGCAATTGCAAACCACCTCTGAACATTTCTTGACTTAAAAACTTCACAAAGTTGCCATATGTCGGCTGCAACTTGATGACCAATTCCCCTCCCCCATCCCATTAGGGCCTTATTTACTTTCTGATTCTTCTGTGTAATAGATGAAATTACATGTTAATAATTCCCTTAGTTTGCATATGACAAACAATCCAGTCTCAATTCAAAACATCAAATGGACACAAATGTGACAAAAGGGGGCTACATTCTGAAACCAACAGACATCATTTAATTGTCTGAATCTGTGTTGTGTTTCAGTGCTCATTGCAGTACGAGGGGGGAAGAAAGACGCTCCTAACCTGCTGACAGAAACCTCTTCTATTAGCGGAAATGTACTGCCTGTATCTTTGAACAGTCAGCAAATAGTGAGATGTGAAGAGTTGCAACCCACCAGAAGCAATGTTGTGCTTTTTAAATTAATAATGCTCCACAGTGGTCTGTAAACTTATCTGCAGATTTAATGTTGTATTTCAGCAGGTGAAAAGAATCCAGGCGACCCTACAGAAACAAATGAGGGGTCATTATAGGAATATGTCAGCAATCTAACTTTGGCTCATTCCGCACATGCAGAATAATGCACTTTCAAACTGATTTCAGTGCTCTTTGAAGCTGTGCGGAATAGCAAAATCCACTTGCAAACAGTTGTGAAAGGGGTTTGGAAATGCATTATTTTGCGTGTGTGGAAGGGGCCATAATCAGTTTTCGGAGCACAATGTTCCCATTGAACAAGTTCACATTAAAGGAATTGGATTAGTCTGCTCTTTGCTGCTAAGACTGGAAACTATCCCAAGTACACATTTAGCTTAGTGAGGGAATTCCTAATTATCAGATTGTTCCTCTGGTGCATTCTTCCTTTCAAAATGACAGAAAAGGAGCGTCATTCCCACTTGTTTAAATCTAGACCAACAAGGAAACCTCATCATTTACATTCAGAAAAGATTCCTTCATCTGGAATTGTTAATCTTTTATGCCCCAGCCCTATAACAAATTACCTCAAAATAAGTTTCATGAAACAAAAATCAAGTGCCAGCTGTTACTACAGTTGTTTGTACTTGTAAAGAGACATAAAATTCCTGCCTAACTACTGAACAAAAATGTCCTTTGGGATCAAGAATTTTTTTGTGGTTTTGCAACCGCTGCTGGGGGTGTCAATGTGTGACCAGGAATGTACTGTATGTACTCTAGACACGTGTCAGCATGAATGAGGCCTACTTTCCAATTTGGTCCCATGGTTACAAAATGGAGAGTGCAAGAGAATAGCAAGCCAAAGTGGTAGTAACGCCACTCCAGCCCTGTCACAGGATTGAGGACTAGGGGGAAATTGGTAACCAAAACACAGGTTTCATTCAAGAATGTGCTTATATCATATGACTGCTCATAACTTAATCATTCAACACATGACAGTTTATTCAACACATGATGGTTTATAGGGGAATGTATGGCATCTGTTCAAAAACTTTGTGTTGAAGCTATTATATTTTTATCCTTTACAGATAAAAATGGTCTTCCACATTAGCCCCCAGCAATTGAAATTCAATTATAGTTGTAGAAATTAAAATTCAACACACACACACATGTATATAGAAGTGAACAGAAGGCTAACAAAAGGTGAGAGGTGAGGAAAAGTAGCTGAAGGACAGTGCTGGAACAAAGAGGTTTGTTGTTAGCAAACATATACAGATGTTGGGAAGCTGAGGAGGAGGAGGAGGAGGAGGAGAAGGAGAAGGAGAAGGAGAAGGAGAAGGAGAAGAAGAAGAATTGGATTTATATTCCCCCCTTTTTCTCTGTAAGGAAACTCAAAGGGGCTGACAATGTCCTTTCCCTTCCCCCCCACAAACACTCTGTGAGGTAGGTGGGGCTGAGAGAACTTAGAAGAACTGTGACTAGCCCAAAGTCACCCAGCTGGCATGTGTTGGAGTGCACAGGATAATCTGAATTCCCCAGATAAGCCTCCACAGTTTGATTCCCGCAGAGCAGGGAATCAAACCCGGTTCCTCCAAATTAGAGGACACCTGCTCTTAACCACTACACCACTGCTGCTCTGGAGGGAATGCAACTACCCTGCAAGACTTTAACCAGGGACTGGCGCTAAAGAGTGCCAGTTCCCTCACTTCTGTATTTGTAGGGCATATGGCAGCTAGCAAAGAATTTATTCTGGCTGGGAGATAGGGAGCAAGTTCCAAAGTCACAGGGTAATTTCATGTGTGGTGATACATCTGTGATGGTTCATTCACCAATACAAGTTCTCAGCCAACAAATAATGAATTTTTTTATGTGAAGTGGTACATAGTCAGTGCCAATGAAGCACTTTCAAGGCCTAACCACATGTTACACTTTCTCTAAATCTGTCCCTGGGTGGGGTTTACATACATGGTCTGAGAGTCCTGTGCTTCCCAAGTACATGTGGGACTGGTTCAGAATGGGCTAAAACCATCCTTACCGCATAATTTTCCCATCCTGAAATGGCTATGATGAGTTACTGTTTGCCCAATTAGGAAACATTACATTTAATAATGGCCTTCACGTTAAATTTCCTCAACAGGGCAAATAGCAGCTCTGTGGGGGCCATTACAATCTGGAAAAATAGTCTTGGGTGGAATAAAGCCCCTCTCTTTGCACACCACAGTACCAATCCAGGCTTGGCCCATGCCAGCTTGGGAAGAATAGAACTCCCTCATCTACCAGACTCAGGAAAGTGTACCATCAGGAAAGGGCAATTTGCAGAAAAGAGGAGATGAGAAGAAAGTCTGAGGTAAATACAGATTGGGAAACCTGCAAGTGAGGGTTCTGGGGTAAAGAATATGGTAGGGAAACTTCAAGAGAGACTAGCTGACATTCTGTCCATTCTACCCCATTTCCTCAGCAAACTGCCTCCTGATGGTGTTTTGCAAAGGAGAAGTTTTGCAAAGGAGAGGGGCTTTATTCCACCCAAGACTATTACAGTGAATAGGGGCACTGTAAATATTTAATATTTGGACTTTTAATGATCAGCATATTTAGATCATTATGACATGTCATATCAGGCTGCAATGTATTTAAACCAAACTCACTCCAATCATAGAATCACAGAGTTGGAAGAGACCACAAGGGCCATCAAGTCCAACCCCCTGCAATGCAGGAACACACAACCAAAGCACTCCTGACATAATCCAGCCTTTGTTTAAAAACCTCCAAAGAAAGAGACTCCACCACTCTCCAAGGCAGTTTTAAAATCATATTCTTTAGTAGTTACACAAGAGTAAAATAAGTCAACCACTTAAATAACAGCACTACACCATATCAGCCATCCTCAAATGTGCATTTGAATATCTCTGTTTGCAGAACTTTCTAGAACAGGGGTAGGGAACCTGCGGCTCTCCAGATGTTCAGGAACTACAATTCCCATCAGCCTCTGTCAGCATGGCCAATTGGCTTAGAAGAACTGTGGCCATTGGCCATGCTGGTAGGGGCTGATGGGAATTGTAGTTCCTGAACATCTGGAGAGCCGCAGGTTCCCTACCCCTGTTCTAGAAGATAGTGAAGGTCCTATGCCAGAACTCAGATCAGTGGCTGCAATTTACCATTCCAGCCAATGTTAATACTACTTGCCTCTTTTCCTCATACTTAAGCAAATAATGATGGGTGTTCTTTCCCCTGGAGTGTCTAATTCCTCATCTGCCTCAGTTACAATTGTGTTTGTTACCTTCTCTCCTATAACATACCAGAAGTGAAATTCATTACTGCAATCAATGTTTTGCTATATGTAAGTTATTATTGGGCAGGTCCAAAGTAGAAAGAGACTTCATTGCTGTAGGGACACTTTGTGCATTCCTTTGCCAAGAGACAAAGATATGAAGAAAAAGGGTATCTGCTGCTGAGCAACCCATCCATATCTCTAATACCAAAAGGCAGCTGGGGTTTTTTTTGGTCTTAAAGATATGGCTTCAATATGAGGCTGCTTGAATGCAGTTTTCAAGACTAAGGGATCCTCTAGCATTCATGTCTGAAGAATGAAAGATAGCTATGCTGTTCTCTGCTACTGGCTTTATTTTCAGGGTATTTGACTAATTTTTTTTTGAAGGGAACTATTGAAATTGGAAATAGAGTCTCATAATTTATCATCGCTTACACAGAGAGAGGTCATGGATTAGAATGCTAATGAACAAAATTACATGCATAGCTAAGGACATAGCTGTTACTCTAGGAAACTGCCTTGAGGGAGGGAATGCCTTGAGGGAGGGTTCTTTTTCTCACATTTCCAAGCATTACTTTTATAATCATTTGAACATTCTGTTGCTGAAATCTTGTTGTGCTGTAGGTATTGTAAATGAAGCACCATGTGTGTATGTGCGTGCGTGAGCTGAGTGCCGTCAAGTCACTTTCGACTTATGGCAATCCTATGAATTAATGATCTCCAAAACGTCCTGTCGTTAACAGCTTTGCTCAGCTCTTGCAAACTAAGGACTGTGGTTTCCTTTTTTGAGTCTATCTCATGTTGGACACAAAAGACAATGTCACACACAGAATTAAAAGTTAAAGTGCTCATTACAGTTCAAGAATCATTTCAATTGAGCAATCGAATATATAGGCACATGGAAAATGCTACTTTTTCATCTGTGTGCTAACGGGAATTTTACTTCCATGCCAAATCATGAAAAAGACATTGTATTTCATAGGCAGGCATACATACTACTATACTTATGTGAATTGGTATTTTAATGCAAGGCAGAGAAAGAATGGGATTATTTTGGTGGTTAAAAAGAAAAAGAAAAAAACCAGAGCACTTGGCAGCGTACATAAAGGAGGATTAACATGATTTTATGTGGAAGTTCAATGATACACTCTAGAAGCAAATCAGAACTAATTATTTTGTGGCACTTAAAAACTAATGAAATTACTGTGGCATAAGCTTCCATCAGCACGAACCGTCTTCATCAAATGCATCTCACAAAGTGGACTTGAGGACACAGAAGCTTATGCCAAAAGACATTTGTTTGTTTTCAAGGTCCTACAAGACTCTTCGGTTTTTTGACCACAGTAGACTAACACAGCAAACCTTCTGGAATTAATTGAAACTGGGACTCTTATCAAAAGTTTCACTTGTTTAACATATCTCACTGTATCTAACTTACAAAAGATAACCACAAACGGAATTCTTTAAATTGACTGATGCATCTATTTTCTGATGCTGGCCAGGGATCAAAATATTAAGGACAAAATCCTATATTTTCAGAAACAGTTATTTCTTATACTTCTTTTATGAACTACAGAGTGTTTGACAGTGTTGTGAAGAAAGAGCAGTATCTTGTAGGGCTGAAAGAATCTTTGATTTCCCCCCCTTTATTCTGACATGATGATAAATCAGTTGCTGCTGTGCAGCAATGAACCACTTTATAAGACTTTACTGAGAGCTTGCCTTTAATTATCAAAATTGCTGCCAATAAGAAATAGCTGATGTTATAAAAGGAGAGAATGTCTGATTTTGTTTTCTCTTTGATCAGAATAAAACACCCACTTTTCCTCCTTGTTTCACCTTAATAAAATCTGTAGGCCTTTTGAAAAAAATCGGGAGATATCTACAAATGGTAGTAATGTGTACAGAAGCATTAACACAAAGTTGGAATAAAGTTGAACAAGCAGGAGATTTAAAGCTCCAGCTGCCCTTGCTCATTCCTCGCTACCTGTGCTGGATTCACATGGACCTTGTTCAGGCATGTTCTAGGAGTTCCTAGTTGTAAACTTAATGCCCTGTTCTACATGAGTGTGATTCAACTTGTCACCACAGCATGCAAGAGGCTTCTCCCCCCAACTGTGCCATTTTCATAAATGGGCCTTGGGAGCCACTACATTTCCATTGGGAAACTTATATGTATACACTGAAGACAATGCAAAAAAAAATTCCCGGAGCAAACAGTGGCTCTCCAGGGTCATTTTAACTTGGGGAAATGTGGAGGAGGGGAGGCTGAAACTCCTCCTCCTTGCATGCCATGGTCCCAATTCACAGTGGACCACTGCATTCTTGGGGCTAAGTTCCTAGCACAGAATGCAAGGATGACTCAAAGTCTTTGTAACACTCACATGGACATTATGATGTGTGAGCAGGCCTTGTGATCCACTTTTCTTATTCTCATTCTGACAAAGACAGACACTCATCAATCAAGCCTGGAAGCAGTCCACAGTCAATGCAGCAGTTTAATGCACTCTGGGATATCAAAGCACCAGCTACAAAGAGGTGTAGGTAAGCTAACTCAGAAGTACAAACTGAGGTCAAAACAGGGATTAAGCTACAGAAATAAGATCAGTGGCTTCCAAGTTAAAACACAATGTTTCTGCCACACCACAGCTTGGTTTCCAGCCTCTTATTACTAAACACTCCACCAACCAATGTAAATCCCCTACAGCTGCCCTGCCTTAATCTGGCTCCTGAGAACAATTCTCATTGAGACTGGCTCATCCTAGAGCTGTTAATGTGCTGTTGCGTCTCCTTTCCTGTAAACTGGTGCACAGCTTCTTCTCTTGTTGCTCAAGGAGCTTTGGAGACAAAGGGGATGAATGAGCTGGCACTGAACCTCTTGTGCCTAGCTTGCCATAAGAAAACTGGGGAGTCCCAGGCCTTGCGCCTGACAGTGGCTCAAATGTGCTCTGTCTTAGGTCCTGCAGGGACTACTGGAGGTTCTGTCTGAGTCTCTGAGTCAGGAACTACTGAAGGCTCAGGATCTGACTCTTCAGGCATTGCCTGGGACTCTGGGACCAAACCTGTGAAACCCCCCAGGTTTGATTCCCCCTCTGAGGAGTCCCCAGTCATGCTGGGCCAGGCCACAACACACTCCTGAATTCCTTCACTGCCAGGCTCCTACCCCTTGGCAACTACTTTCAGCAAATCACCCTACCTCAGTGCCCATCTCATCTATTCCTCAGTACCCTCACATCTTACAAGACCTGCTCCCTTTCCTTCTCATTCTTTCCCAGCTGTATCCCATAATAACGAACATGAAATGACTGGAATGAATACTGCAACATGGACACAAACATGATCAGACACAAACATGGGCTCGTGAGCAGCAGCGAGCAGCTGTAGTTTCCCTGCAGGCTCCAATTCATTTTCCTTGCACTTGTTCACGGCTCTCTCTGGCTTTTAGTCCCTTTGTCCCTGTCTACTTCCCCATCTTTCTCCTTTTCTTAGACCTGTGCCACCTCCCTTACCCACATATACTCCTGTGTTTCTAATCTCCTCAGCTGGGGTTGTTCATGCTCTCAACCTCCTTTTCTCAGATGCCCTCTTTTTCCATCCCATATGAATACAGTCCCTTTACCTACAGCCTCTGCTGCCTGTGCCTCTACACTTACCCCTGGTTTCCTTTCCTTCTTGCTTTCAGAATCATTTACAGGGCCCTAACAAAAGGATTGTTCTTGAAGCATCATGGATTCCCACACCCATCCAGCAGCCCTTTCTGACCCCAGGAAATAGCCATGTGGGTTGGAAGGGCATACACTAAAAAGAGGGGGGAAAGGTAAAATCACCCCTCCTCTGACTCCTCTGAGTATTAGTCCCTGGGGGTTCAATTTTTCCCAGGTTGAAAAGGGCTGCTGGGTGCAGGAGAACAGGGAAATACTTGCATCTGTCAGCAACTTCTACTGATGGATTACTGGATCCAACCCTTGGTTTCCCATTTCTGCTAGGTATGGCAATCATTGCCATATATAATTGCTTGCTTTCCCACTTTGTTCATATTAAATAACTAGCGGTACCTGGTCACGCATTGCTGTGGGTTATTGTGGTGAAATGGGAAAGGAACAGTAGCAGCAAATCAATTGCAGAGGCCAGCAGTACGTGCTCATGGAAACGCGCAGCCTGATACTGTGCGATGTCATTGATGTGTGTAAACGCATTCCTTGGGGGGGAATGGAAAGGCACCCCTCCCACATGTCTAGGCTGACTGGTTATGATCCTTTACCTGGGAGTAAGGTTGGTTGGTGGCAATGGGTGTCGCTTCTGAGTAAACCCTCTGAGAGGCGCAACTCAGCCATTCAAAGTATGTCACGGTTGCTTTACCAAGCTTACTCCTGAGTAATGCGTGCCTCGGAGGCAACCTGGTTTTCTGAACTGTAACCTCAGTATTCAGGGAATCTAGGCTGGCTGGGCCCTCCCTCCCCTCCCTTGCATGCCACCCCTCACTCTCTTCCCTCCCTCACTTCTCTTCCCTTGCATGCCACCCCTCCCCCTTCCTCCCTTCCCTCTCCCTCCACTAGGGTGGGTGGGTCATATCCTGATGCTGGGCCCCCTCCCTCCCCTCCCTTGCATGCCACCCCTCACTCACTTCTCTTCTCTTGCATGCCTCCCCCTCCGTCCTTTCCCTCTCGCTCTCTTCCCTTGCATGCCACCCCTCCCCCTCCCTCCCTTCCCTCTCCCTCTGCGAGGGTGGGTGGGTCATGTCCAGATGCTGGGCCTCCTCCCTCCCCTCCCTTGCACGCCACCCCTCCCTCCCCTCCCTTGCATGCCACCCTCACTGTTCAATAGGGGTGTGGAATATGGGTGAGGAAGTAGTTAAGTGGTGGTTGGATGTGAGGGAGGGCAGAGTGAGGAGTATGAGGATGAGCTGAATGTGTATGAGAGTATATGTGTTGTGTGGTAGTAGTGGATGAGGCACAGAGAGTGAAAGGTATCTACGTGTGAGGGGGGAAACCCCACCTGACATCTCACACTGCAACGTGTGTATGCGTTTCACTTCCACTTGTGTACTGTTTCCACTGCACATATCTGGCCATCTGAGTGAACATTCTAAGGGCACGAACATTCTAAGGGTAACAGTTACACACAGCCAGCTGCATGTCCTTCACCATGGAGTGCCAGGAAAAAGGTGTTTTACCTGGGCCAGGTGTGAAATTTCAGGTATGTGAACATCTAAAAACACTCTTGCTGGCTGACTACAGTGGCTGGGAATTTTCAGAGCAATTGACCCACCAGTTCCTGTGCTAGACCATCAGGAACAAACTCACGTTTTGCTTTTATATATATATATATATAGATGATATTAATCATCATTGCTGATTACTAATCATTCTCTCCTCAAAGGTCCCAAATACTAGGAATATAGATGAGACACCTTAACAACTCAGAGACTTGGTGGAACCCAGGTTCAAATTTCCATTCTGCCACAATGTTCTCTTTGTGATTTTTGACCACTCACTTTCAGTCTAACCTAACTCTCATGGGAGGGGAGGCCCACATATGCCACTTGAGCTAACAGGAGAAATAGCAAGATAAAACTTGAATGAGGGAAGGTAAAGAACATTTTAGCACCACTCCCTAGAACACATGCCAGAAAGCTCTCTTTGTTGCTTAGCAACAGTTGCTTAGCAACACTGGGAAAGTTACAGGTATTGTCCTAAAGACAATAAGCTCTCTTTCTTTTCTGCACCTTTCAAGACGTCACTGCAGGGATTGGGACCAGGGAAACTTGAAGGGAAATGGTCCTACCACCCTATGCCAACATAGTATCTTCGCCTCATTCTCAGCAGAGGACCAAAGTACTTTTTATGTTCAGAACTGGATTATCTGCCATGAATGTTGAACCTCCTATGCATTTATGAAGGATGCTCTGTGCATGTATGGTGTGTGTTTGTGTGTGTGAGTATGAGCAGGTGTGTGAGAGAGAGAGATGTAGGGGGAGAGATCTGAGCTAAAGCCCTGGCTAAAGAAAAAGTTAATTTCCTGCTAATGGTTTTCTCATTGAAACCCGTACTTCCATCTCCTCTCTGAACTGCACATAACTCTAGTAGGCCAAAACAGAAAGAATAATTGCAACTAAAGGCAGGAGGAATTTCAATGATGAAAGAGTTAAACCACCCTTTGCCAAGTGCTACAGCCCCTATATGAATAATACCCACACCATCATAGCTGCTTGTTAAAGTAAAAACCACGCCAAGGAGACCCAATTACTGATCCCCAGCACAACATTATATTTGGCCCCCAGCACCGGTGAAACAATTCAGGAAGAAAAGGCAGGCAAATGTGTCACTGCAGACATGTGAAACATTGCAGTTATGATGGCACCCAAGTTCCCAATGCAAATAGCAGCAGCTCTTGCACAGCTGCACTTGTTTTTCTGCTGGATTTGCCAGGACAAGTCCCTAGACAATTGTGCAAGGAGAAATAAAAGCTGATTAGCTGAGGAAATATTTTGCTCACAGTTTTACAGCATATAAAAATAAGCTAGGGAGACAGTATTGTTTCAGTGCCTAAATGTATAGAAAGCAGGAAGACATTACTAGAAAAAAGTAGGTTGCAGCAGTATGAGAATAATATTATATTTTCTTTTTTAATACTGATAGCTGCTTGCTAAGATGTGGAACAGTATTAGTGTCACCCAATCTTATCAGATCTTGGAAACTAAACTTGGATGCAAGATGACATTGCAATGCAGATGGAACTCTGCAGTCTCAGGTTGTGTTCATGCTGACACTGAGAATGAAAAGATATTGAAACTGGGGTCTTTTAAAAATCAATTATATTACTACACACTGGTCCCTATAGTGTCCAGTAATCCCAAATAGCATATAAAGATTTACATCTGCAGAAGAATCACACTGTTTAAACTGCATATCATGCATGACTACTGGGTACTCATCCAGTACTGAAAAGCCAGAGCTACAACAGGCACAGCAATGCAGCAGAATGTGTTAGTTTCAAATAGCCCCCCACAATGCAAATATTAATTTTATCTGTATAACCCCAAATGGGGAAAGATTAAAACTCCTGTGTGAGCTGAAGATTCTGAGTTGTGCTCCTTAGCTCACAAGGGGAGACAATCATGCTGCAATCAACAATATTGTCTGGACTTGTGTGCTTGATTCAGAATGCTAAGTTCTCCATGAACAACAGTGCTCAAGTGTATGCCTCTTTGGCATATATCATAGAGCCTGCATTTACAAATATACGCAAGAAGTCCAAAGGAGACTGCAGTATTATGGGCCTTTGCAATTGTGTAAAAATAGTACATTAATCCTTATTTACTGCTACTGCTTTTAGAATACCTTTTTTGAAACAAGATGATCAGAGATGACCAAATAGACAGCCCACAACACAAAAGCCAACTGACCATCACCAGTGTATACACAGGCCTAATCTTGCATTGGGAAAGAGCCCAGGATCATCAGGTTTGTACGAATGCTGTGAAAGCAACAATTGATACTGTTGCACCAGCATCAGCACAATGGGTGGCACCAAAATGAGAAAGCAGGGCAGGAGCCCTCTGGGAACATGGTCCCTTTGTCACAACTGTGAAGCATCCTAACAGTTTATTAGCTGCAATGTAGATGGGAATGGCAGAACAAAATTCCACATCCTTTAAAAATCTGCTTTATGGATGCTATAACTGGGAACATGATGAAGACATAATTCTTTTACATTTCTTGACAGTATGGATGCTGCAAGACCTGTAGCAGTGCAGGTCATTGCCGGCTGGATACAACTATCATAGTTGGATAGGATTCAAATGCCAGATGTGTTTTGACCTGTCTTCACTTTGGAATGTGAATCAGTACAAATAGACCTTCCATTCCACACAGCTTCACCATTTTGTGTTTCAGAAACCAAGAAGCAGAATTAGAATCAAGCAGCCGTGATTTCCTTCTCCTTCTCTGACACATTCACTCATTCATAGTCATGCTTGTGTTGTTTCATAGTGGGAGGAAGAAAGTGTATCCCCAATTTCCCATTATTTATTATGCAGAAATTGATTCTACTGTGTGCAAGCTCACTGGGCCTTTCCCCACTTACCGTAAGCCCCGCGCTACTTGAGGAGAGTAGCGCGGGGTTCCTCCTCCCTCCCCACGGCAGGGGCGGCCACAGCGCAGCCACCCCGACGCTGCCGCTGTCGCACCCCCTTAGCATGCGGCATCCCAGGCGCTCTTCCGAACAGCGCCTTTTGACGACCCCGCACAGAGCGCGGGGTCGTGGGGACGCCTGGGCGCACGCCTGGGATGCCACGCGCTGAGTGCAGCGCGCGGCATAGGGGGGATGGAAGGGAGTGGGGAAAGGCCCACTGTCTTGTCTCACTGAAAGTTAGAAGCTCAATTGTGACCAAATATCCCACTTCTTCCAGTGGAATGCTCTGCTGTGGGTGTGGCTCTTCAGAAGCAGACCTACAAACAGAGTGTTCCACAGGAAGAAGAGAGGTATTTGGCCACAATTGAGCTTCTGTCTTTTGTGAGTCAGTATAGCTTTCCTTCATTGTAAAAGAAGCTCAAGAAGATCTTACCTATATAATTATTGGGCCATTAAGTTTTCCAGCTCCAGGCCATTTCCACTAGCGTGGCATTTCTCCATCTTTCTTAGTCATATGCCTCCTTCCTGGTTAAAGATCGCTGCTATGCTGTTACTGCAAAAACCAAAAGCCAGTTTTTCATGGTATCATTTAGTAAAACATAATAAATAACCCAAGAGCATTACTTTGATCTTAGAGGTTACTTAACATAATAATTTACATGTACATCATCTTATCATCATTTTTTCACACTGTATGCAACATAGGTGTTCTTGATCAATATGAATGAATAATCCATCCTTGGAGAGAAAAAAGAGTCATAGACTGGCTATTTCATAATGGAGCAATTATTTTACAATTTCAAAATGGGACAGCACATGAAAGTTGCAAGTAGTAAGGATTCTTTATTTCAGAGCACAGTTTGCAGGAGTCAGCTGTATATCCTATTATGCAGTTATCCCTGCCCCCTGAACTGTGGTGTTATTTTCTATGGCTGTGATTCACAAGTAAATTATGGTGGAGTATTTGCAGTAATCTAATTCATGCAAAAGATGCCAAACTCATTGGAACTGTGACAGTCAGAAGGAGAAAAATTAGAGATAAAGGTGATCTGCGATTGTTTAAAATTTTACACAGCACAAAATTCTGTTTCTTTCAAACCACACCACTTTCCTTTCCCATATGTTTCATTTATTAAAACGAATTCAGCAATAACTTTTGTTCCAAGTGCTTTTGCTGAAGCAACACAAGGGATATCTAAAAATCAAGGGGTGTATTTATGAACCATACACTATCTACAAATAAGCACAGACTGTGATTCCACTCTAAAAAGCACATTCCTATCTCAAGATCTGGGTTTTCTGTGATTCCACTCATATCGCATAGTCTAGTCCCTTGATCTGCTGTGTAAACAAACCAGAGTCTTACGAAAGAATGGAACAATTACTGTGTCAACACAGCACTACAACCTGTTCTGTTGTTCCAGTGTTGTGATGCAATCCAAAACACAGGAATAACCAGATGGATCAGTGCAGTGACATCATAAACAGCTACCATCATCAGGCAGAGTTAGAATAGCTATTGGCACAGAATTGCCAAAATTAGGCCTCCCTAAGGTTTTTGTGCCACCCAAGATATGGTGAGAAGATCTGTGGTATGTTTGCTTGTTGGAGAATGTGGGCAGCTACACTGACAGCAAGTGCAAGCTGATTGCCCTCTTGGAATAGAAGCCCCAACAACTTGAAGCATGGGTATCTACTCTTGAGCACCTTGGGAAGCATCAGAATGTCTTGGACACTGTGGAGCAGCCTGTCCTAGATAAAGAACAGAAAGGGGATGTTTCTGAGGAGGGCAGTTCCAAAACATGGGAGGTAGACATTTAGAAGAATGTGACACGTAGAAGTAGGACCAGGGATTTTCCCATGAGTGTAAAGCTACACAATTGATTCTTTCTCTAATCAGTGATAATGAGGAACAGGCCCATGAGTAACAGAGTCAGTCCTCAGAGAAATAAGCACATGGAATGGCTCCTGCCTACTGGCGTAGATGCCATGGGGACATGTGGGGACATGTACCCCAGGCACACACCAATTAGTCACGGGGAGTGCAAAATGCCCCCCCCCCCCGTGACTATGCCACTGAACCTGGGAGCAGGAAGCAGTGTAGCCGTGGCTGGAATGCTCCAGCCGCGGCTGTGCTGCTTCCCACTCCAAGGCGAGTGGTATTTGTCACTGGATAAATTAGCAAAAATGTTTAAAAATGTATTGGAAATGGGAAATAATTCAGAATAATTTAAAAATTAAAATACAAATGAGATAGACTTTCCTTTTGGGTCTTGAGGACAGTTTGAAAAAAGATAAATCATTTTGTTTTTATATATGACATTGGCAGTGAGAGTACTACATGTGTAAGAATGGAAAACTTTAACTGTTCCCACAATAGAAGAATGGCTTGTGAAGATAATTGAAAATTATCTTCACAAGCCCCCCCCCCCCTCTTCCTTAAGCTCTTAACACCTGGGTCCTTCTATCTAATGGGACTCGCCGTTCCCTCCCTCTTAGAGGAGGATTTAAAATTAGGGTACTTGGACGCCTCTTATTACCCTACTGCTGTTTTTAAAGGTTTTAACCATATTTATTTGTACTGAGATTCATGTTGTACACCGCCCAGAGCCCCTTGGGGATGGGGCGGTATAAAAGTTTAAATAATAAATAAATAAATAAATAAATGGCTGAGATGACTAAGCTTTGATTTGAGAAAATAATTTATCTAAGTTTATTGTTAACAGGAAAACCATGATAGACTTTTTGCTCAAAACAGAAAAAAATGAATTGATGATTTCTGAATTTAAGGTCTAGGAGAATAGGAAATGGATATAATGGGAAAAAGTGTGAATTCTATTTAATAAGTAATAGTAATTAAGAATTAATTTAATTAGAATTTCATATTTGTAACTAGGCAGCAAGTGGTAATTCCTTCTGCATTTATATTCAATGCAGAGGAATTCTAGTGCCCCCTCTTTTCTTCTTACAGTGTAGTTTTTGTATATATTCTTAGTTTTTGTCTTTTTAAAAAGTTCTAATATTATACCAAAAAGGATAAATGACCCTATCAGCTTTTTAAATCAGCAACTGATAAGGTTATGGAGTTCTGATAGTCAAGTGAATAAGGAATAAAAATGGTTCTATTTCAGAAGTTGCGCACTACTTTTAAAAAATGTTCCAAGATATATTCCCTTTTGTATTCCATCTGTCTTTGCACACAATTTAACACTGTTATTTGGGGGGAAAAAGATAAACCAATAGGTATCATCTTGAAATCCTAAAATAATCTAAGCAGATGAATTCTGAACCTTTGCTCTTTATCTAGTCACTAGCAGTAAAACCTATTGCATGAACAAATACAATAGGCTCTAGGAAACTGTTGGTTGGTTAACAGTATCTACCAAAGGGTCAATCCCTCCTGTCTTTTCTCCTTCTTGACCCCATGTCACCAACTCCTTTCTCCTTCTCCTCCCAGATGCCTGCTTCTCTTTCTGGATGATTGTATCACCACACAGCTGTTAAGGCAATGTTGTGACTGCCAGCAGTCGCAACCCTCCCATGGAGATCAGCCTCCACCTGTGCCTGCCCTCCTCAGGCAGTTGCCGATGGTACAGTGACTAGTTATTTAGCAGTGGAGGAGAAGGGTGAGCACATGAGAGATTAACTGCCACATTCTGTTATTGTGTTTGTGTTGTTTTTGACCTGTTCTATGTAAGCCCTGCCCCCAAGCCATACGTGTGTGGTGAATGTCTAGAGATGAGTTGTGTGTGCCTATGGCTGGAAGTAAGTCGTCACCACCACTGCTGGCTTTTTATATAATAGGACTAGTAATAAAGCTCATTGAGTGAAAAAACACAATGGACTCTTGAAAACTTTTGTTTGCAAAGCTGGATCCTGGCTTTGCAAAGCGGGAGCAGTGGGGTGCTTGAAAAGATAGTGAGAGTTCTCCTCATCTCCATAGACACACACCCCTGTTTGCAAAGCTGGATCCTGGCCTTGAAAAATGGGGGGCCAGCAGGGTGCCTGTTCTCCCTTCTCCATAGACACCCACCAGCTGCCGCTGATAAGGACATCAACAGAGGAGGTGCCTCCTGCTGCTACAATCACTGCCACTGCCCTTCCTTGACCCCTGCAGAGTCCATTGGCATCACACCGCCTTGGTGGCGTAGCACTGCATCAGCAAGCACTTGTGGAAGTGGATAGGCAACTGCCTCAGTGGTTTGACCAGAAGGGAGGACTCACTTCATTTCGCTGATTTGTTTTAAAACAAATTCTGAACACACACACACACACACACACACACACACACACACACACACACACACAGAGAGAGAGAAACCACTCCTTCACTTTCTGCTAACTGGAATTGCTTTTTATTTTATAAGCTCAACAGATATTAAATGAGATGATGCATCAGTCAGTCTGTAGCTTCTAAAAAAATGGTTCAGCTTGCTTAACCACTGGCACCTGAAATGTTTCATCCAGCACCTCAGAAGAGAAGGTCCATCCTCTGATGTTCCTTAGAGAGGTATTGTTACTAATGACTTCATAATGATGGAGAATAACCACCTTCTCACAGGTTTGTCCTGAATCTTTCAGTTTAGGCACTGATCGATTCTGTTTGGAAGACTGATGCCTTCTTAGGATAACTTCCTACCATTTTTGCTAGATAAAATATCAATAAACTTGAATTAAAGATAATGGGTATAGTTCAGCATAGCACTTGTTCAGCCTGTTTATAAGATCTGAACAACTTGCTATTCACAGGTTCTTCAAGGCACTTCAAATGCTTGTTTTTAAACAGGTTTTGATCTTAAATTCTTCTCTTCTGAGGTACTGAAGTCTGCTGAACAGAAGATTTCATTGTGTCCTAACAGATAAATGTTTTAAAAAGCTTCTCAATCCAAACTATAATTTAATTTCTCTTTCTTCCTTTTTGAAATTGGACTTTCACCATCAGCATCTTGAATGCTTTGCCTCTTAAATTCAATGCATGAATAAAGAAACTGCAACCACAATTAGGGCCAAATCCCTGACCCAGACTTGCCACAGATTCAGCTGCCAGCTTTGTAACACCAGTGGCTGCTTCTTCATGATACTCACTTGCACACTCTTTGCAAAGGGAGAGTACCATTCAGTTCTGCAAAAACAATAATCCCAATGAATATTTAGGTTGCTAAACTAAATGGGGGAGGAAATACAATGAAGTCCTTAGCTTTATTGCTAGGAAGATGAAGTATATTTGACTGACTAAATTTTCAAGTATATATGCTGTTTTAGCTTCCAGCACACAAGCTACTAGCTAGGCTTCAGACTGGACTGTAATTTCCGCTGGTAGACAGAATCTTTGCATGGTTCATGTAGCATTGTTTCAGTAGTTTTTAAATGTTCTCATGCACCACGTTCATATATTGCTGGATATTGTGCTGTTATCTTCATATAGCAGTTGTTTGTGACAGGACTGGCTTGTCTACACAGGAAAATCCTGTTGAAAATTATTGCTACAGTGCTAGGATATTACAATATTCAGTGAAATATGGACATAATATTAATCTACCCCATAAATTATACATAGCTGACTCTGAGAGATACCCAGAATCAGTGGAATACCCAAACCATTAACTACAAAACTCCAGCTTTTAAGCAAGAAAACATTCTGGAAGCTTGTAATTCTAAGGAGAGGAAATCTAAGGAGAACCCCTCATTGCAAGCCAGCGCTCCTTACATCTTAAACTGAACAAGATATCACTGAGGACATCTTTTTGCTGACCATGCTAAGCGTAAGCATTCAATAACACTAAGTCAGCTGTTAGTGTATTGGCAGGGAAACCTGGCAACAGTCAGCACAGTAAATTCCAAAATGAGGCTCAAGGTTTCAATGCCAGGTCTGTGTGCCAACAGGAATGATAACACTGAAAAGAAAGCATGGTCTTCTCTCTAGGGTGGGCTTGGGTGGGCTGATTTACATGGGTTTTGCCTATAAAATTATATTTTTAATAAAATATATATTTCATGAAATTAGAAAATAGTGCATAAACACATCTAGAACCGAAAAGCTTGATCAGATTATGGAAGAGGAAAACTTTCATAAAGAGAGTTTGCTGTCTCCTGTTTCTGAAGATGTCTGGTGTGCTCAATGTTAGACGTCGGCACTCACAAATGATTCAGGGGAGCAGAAATGATGCTTTCATTTGGCATTGGGGATGATTGTTATGCTGTTGTGTGTGAAGATCATTCTGTACTTTGGTACTGATCTACCACTCCACCCAATGGAAAGATAAAATAGAACTGCAGACATACAATTGAAACAACTGTGGTTAATATTACAGTATCATTGAAATTATCTCCCTAATAAGCCAACTGAAATGTTTCAAGGGATCATTCTCTCTGCTTGCTGTGCAGACAATAGACTATAATTGTCCCTTTGGGGATACTGGGTTGAAGTTGCCACCTGGCAACAATCCTCATGGCTAACCTAGATACTATCAAACAATCTTCCCTACCTTGAAGGATTGTTGTGTAGGTTAAATGATCAATTAGAGAAGGGCCATGCTGCCAAGGAACAGAGGATAATTATGTGATTGAGATAATCCCAGCCTGAAAAATACTTAACCACTGCAAGAGACATTACAGAGAATTACATGTTGTTGGGCAACTATGGTGCCCAAACAATGCCTGCAGGTGACATTTTTGCTGAGCCAAACTTGGATTAATGTTGCCGAGGTTCGCCATAAGGCTGTGAGGGACTGAATAAAGCAGCCATTGAAAATTACATTGGCACACTTGCACTTTATGCACACTACACATTGCACTGGCATAGGAGTCATATGTAAGCGCACACAAAACAAATCGAATGGTTGCAAATTTCAAGGTGCTATGTTAACGGAGCAATCCATTACTGACTCCAGCCATCAAAGAAGCGTTGCTGTAATTTATCTCTTTGTCATTTTCAGCTCCCATACTACCTTGGACTACTTGCTAAAAATTTCAAAAATAAAAGATCAACTATAGCGGGTGCTCCAATTGCCTGGCCCAATGTCTGGCCTCTATCCCATTTCTATACATATATTTTTAAACATACAGCGACTGTGAATCAATACACCACCACTTTCACCTTGGTCCAAGACATTCTGGGGATGAAACTGAGTGTATTATAGTGCCTTGAAATTGCAATAGGTTTCCTGCTGACGTGGGCTGAGTTGCATCCCTCGATTAGGAGAGCTTTGGTAGCCCTTGTGCACACATAACATCTTGAAAAGGGATCAAAGGGCTTTAAAACATTGTTTTAAACGCACAGACACTGGACACCTTCCCTCACATTGAAATGAGTCCCAATGCTTAAATGGCAGTGGTGGCTCAAATGTCCAGACAATTATGCTAACTGGAGATATATCTAAGCCATCTTCTTTCTAACAATGAAAACTGGATTTCTCTAATCCCAGAAAATCCTCATCTCTGATCAGAGGCTACTTTTACCAATCAGAGTCATATACAATATAGTCCTACCTCCATCAAGCACCTGGTGATGGTTATAACAAATAAATGGTCTCTTTTTGTCTGCCAGGATGGTCCATTGTGGAAAGGAAGTGAATAGCTCATTCTAATGGAATCTCCAGGGGTCCAAGATTCCAGATGCTCTGGGTGGCACTTTTGAGCATTTCAAAGTTTTAGGGTTTCTATCACTGTGATCATGAGTTAAACTCCTTCAGCAGAATCTACTTTGTAGAGGCAAATTGAGAATGTAAAATCTACACATGCTCAATAAAGAAGGGCTCAATAAAAACAAGGTATAGATAAATGGAAGCACTTGCATCCTGGTGGAATCAACATTTATATCCTACGCATCTTAACAAAAGTCTGAAACCATCTTTAATTTGCAGTCTGCCTTTAGCATTCTCGCCATCTGACTTGTATGCCAATAATTCTACATGAGAATGTCAAGAGGCTAATAACCATTTCTACTATCTATGATGGTTTATTGGTGATTCACAAAGTATCAGTCCAGAGGGGTTTAATAAATCAACCAAGTGCCTGAAAATTACTTGTGAAATTCATTTCAATAATAATTAGTTTTATTAGCATGCCAAATTTACAATATGTTCCCCTCAACTAACAAAGCAGCAAAGCACATTTTAGAGGCAAGCATACTCCTAAGCATGGTAATGGGAGCAGCAACAAAAAAAATCAGCTATATGGTAAAGTCATATAGAAAAATCATATATAAGGTATATAATCATATGGTTAAAATAATATAGACGAAAATCAGCCACTCCCCTCAAATATTTTATTTATTGACAACTGCATGCTGGTCACTGTGATTTTGGAGGCTCAGTCTACTCCACATAAGCAAAGAAAAGGAGGGGGTAATCTGTGCTTGAAAAAGGAATAGTTCAGAGTCTTCATTGTTTATTTATTACTTTCAATGGATTACTAGAATCAACCCAATGATGTGATGATTAAGACTAAAATTAATTGAGATTACATCTGATCATTATATATTAATAAAATCAATTACAGCAATTTTGTCTCTTCAATAATCCATAGTTTTAAAAAGATTTTTATAATTTTGGTAACACAGCTAATCAATAGTTAATCCTTACAGAGTATGTTTGTTAGTAGTATAAGCTTGCAAAAACTACTACGGTAATAAAGTTTACATCCTGCATCCTAAATCCTCTGCTTCCAGACTTGTTGGAAAAAAACCTACTCTTGGGGTGCTGTGTGGTTTCCAGGATGTATGGCCGTCTTCTAGCAGCATTCTCTCCTGACGTTTCGCCTGCATCTGTGGCTGGCATCTTCAGAGGATCAGATCCTCTGAAGATGCCAGCCACAGATAAAGGTGAAACGTCAGGAGAGAATGCTGCTAGAACACAGCCATACAGCCCGGAAACCACACAGCCCCCCAGTGATTCCGGCTGTGAAAGCCTTAGACTAAACCTACTCTTGTTATATCTAAAAAACCTGTGACATATTTCACCTAATAATGTCAGTCAATTAAGACATATATGATTAATACTGCTTTCTTTGGGGTGTTGTGTGGTTTCCTGGCTGTATGGCCGTGTTCTAGTAGCATTTTCTCCTGACGTTTCGCCTGCATCTGTGGCTTGCATCTTCAGATGATCCTCTGAAGATGTCAGTCACAGATGCAGGTGAAACGTCAGGAGAAAATGCTACTAGAACATAGCCATACAGTCGGGAAACCACACAACACCCCAGTGATTCTGGCCATGAAAGCCTTCGACAATACTGCTTTCTTAATTTTGTTTCCATGACTGGAAGTTAATTAGATTTACAAACACATTTATAAATTAAATGGAACAGCAAAAGAAGCACAATGTTCTTAAACTGAACCAATACAACTTTTGATTCCAACTCTTTTGCAGGTTTTTACAAATTACACCCTTTCTTATTCTTTTTGCAATTGGCTTCTTAGAGATGATTTTGTAGAGAAGCCTTCAGATTTCCCTTATTAACTGAATCTGTAGACTAAAGCAAAGAAATATCATTCCATACCCTGGAAAAACACTTGCCACAGACAGCAACCATTTGATCAATAATGTACAATTTAATAAACAAAGAGCATCCTCTTCAGAAACAGAAAATGAATTGTTTTCTTTGGATTGGCAGAATGTTAGCATACTGTTTAAAGCCCTGTTGCTTGGTTACCACATGGTGTGGGTTATACTCAAACACACTCCCTTTCTCCAGGCTTTAAACAGCTACCTTAAACACAGTTCAGTATAGCTTACCTTATACACACAGAAATCAATGTCTATGCATGCATGCCTACTTCTGATCTGAATGGAACCAAACAATTTAGAAATCCATCCCACCAAAAATAAGTTTTCACTTAGCCTTTGTGGTTTACTACACTCGCCTACTAGTGTCCCACTCTGAGAAGTGAATTGTAACTTCAATGAACGGAGAGAAGAGAAAACACTGTTCCAAGTTTAAATGAATGCAGTTAGGATTTAAGTAGGCCAGTACTCTATTTCATATTGTTTTTTTCTCCTTCAGAACACATACTTATTTTCTCAAAATCATAATGCTTCCTTGAAAAATGGAACTCAATATTAGTAGTAGGATCAGCAAAAACACTTTGCAAACTGCATGATGTAGAATGGCAGGGGATTTCTGCAACATTGCAGAAAGACCCTCCCTTTTATTCACAAGGATTAAAATAATCTACTCCAGCTACATTTTAAAATTTATTATGTGCAGTTGCTCAGTGAAAAGCAAACTGGTTCCTGTCTTTCAGAATTCTGACTATTGATTGCAAAATGGGATGGTAAAAAAAAAAGAAAGCCCGTTATTCCATCTCATTTAATTCTGTTGCTTACAGCAATCACCAGAGAAGGCAGGATTTCTGTACTTCCC
Organism: Sphaerodactylus townsendi; assembly: GCF_021028975.2. NCBI lineage: Eukaryota > Metazoa > Chordata > Lepidosauria > Squamata > Sphaerodactylidae > Sphaerodactylus > Sphaerodactylus townsendi. Next base: position 47,318,852 of record NC_059430.1, on the reverse strand, counting down.
TACCCTGTCAGTTTTGCTCCAGTTGGCAATGGATGCATTATATTGCTGGTTGAATTTATTTCCCTTGGCAAGAGAGTTTAGGCAATAATTTTCTTGGCTTCAGAATATATTGGTGATAATAAAGTTTTTTATCCTGGCTTCAAAAAAGCTTGGTAGGCACTTGGCACTGTTTCTTTCTAATTTTATTAAAATTAAATTTTATGGTATTACAATTATTTCATAACTTATATAACTCTCCTGATCCAGCTGTAATGAAAGAGTCTTTTGGATGGCTGGTGATCCTTACAGGGATGCATATCTCATCAACAGATGCTATCAGCCAATATATTGTTAAATAAGGATCAAAATAACATTGTGATTTGGAAGGGGCATTTGTTCCTGAATAAGGGCAACTGTAATACCTATAAAACACGTCAGTCATTGAAACTGTGCTTTTCTCTCCCTTCTTTCTTTTCTTTCCTTTCTTTTCTCTCCCTTCTTTCTTTCTTTCCTTTCTTTTCTCTCTCTCCCTTCTTTCTTTCTTTCCTTTCTTTTCTCTCCCTTCTTCACTTGCTAGCTAAAATCCTGTAGGATACTTCTAACGTGCACAGCAGACAAGAGGCTGTATTGTCAGTGACATGATCAATGTCACTAACCTACAATAAAGTTTCTTTTTCCAGCAACACAGACATAGGAAATTTTGTGTGTGGGCATATGTTTGAGCATTTCCTGTCAGAATCTTAGATTAATCACAAACACTGAAGAGTTGAACTAATTCCTGGGACAATCAGGTTGGAATCTCCAGCTTGCTGTGGTAGGTATGCCCAACTTCAACAGGAGACCTCTCACTTCCCATTGGCTGTTCCCACTACCACCATTCAGCTAGGCGGCAGAAAAAAAAGAATAATAAGGGCCAATCAGCAATGCTGACAACACAATAACATCACTTCCAGAGCACCAGAAGCAATGCCAATTTCATTGCTGTCAAGGGCATCCACTCAACTGGTAAGTCTTGCACTGGTTGCCAGTCTTGTGTTGGCAGTCTTATTACTGGATTACCTTGGGCACATCACAACCTTTCAGCACCATCTAATTCACAAACTGGTTGTTGTGTAAGGATAAATACTGAGGGCTGTGAGTTGACTCAGCGCATACCTTTGACAAAATCAAAGGCTGCGGGTGTGTTAAGTGACATCAAGTTGCTTCTGACTCATAGCGACCCTTTGACTCATTGTCCTCCAACAAAGTCTTTCATTAACAGGTCTTACAAACTGAGCACTGTGATTTCCTGTAAAGGGTCAATCCATCTCAGGTTGAGTCTTCCTCTTCCACTGCTGCCCTCAACTTTTCCTAGTATTATTGTCTTCTTCGGTGACTCTTAGGCAACATTCTTTTCATATCCTCTACTCTTTCAGTATATTTCAGTTCCAAATATTCAATATTGCCAATTGAACATAAAATATTTATATCCTTGTTCTCTTTTCAAACAGTTAATGGGTCCCAAATTTTTTCAAATCATTATACTTTATTGCTGTTGATAATCTGCCCATTGCTGAGAGTTCTATTAATTTGTTTATCCAGTCCTTTGTTGTCAGTATATTTGAAGATTTCCACTCTTTTGCTTGAAGCATTCTAGCAGCAGTGACCTTATACAATATTAATGTTTCATTCTCTTTTTGGTCTGAAGAGTCTAACAAGGTTAGAAAGCAGGAAGCCAGCAAGGGAAGCGGTAGGCCCGTTAGATGACAACCCCACCCCCCCCCCCCCCCCCGCCCCCCCCCCCCCCCCCCCCCCCCCCCCCCCCCCCCCCCCCCCCCTCCCCCTCCCCCCACACCCCCCCCCCCCCCCCACCCCTCCCCCCCCAACACCCCCCCCCCCCCCCCCCCCCTCCCCCCCCCCACCCCCCCCCCCCCACGCCGCACCCCCCCCACCCACCCCCCCCCCCCCCCACCCCCCCCCCCCCCCACCCCCCCCCCCCCCCACCCCCCCCCCCCCCCACCCCCCCCCCCCCCCACCCCCCCCCCCCCCCACCCCCCCCCCCCCCCACCCCCCCCCCCCCCCACCCCCCCCCCCCCCCACCCCCCCCCCCCCCCACCCCCCCCCCCCCCCACCCCCCCCCCCCCCCACCCCCCCCCCCCCCCACCCCCCCCCCCCCCCACCCCCCCCCCCCCCCACCCCCCCCCCCCCCCACCCCCCCCCCCCCCCACCCCCCCCCCCCCCCACCCCCCCCCCCCCCCACCCCCCCCCCCCCCCACCCCCCCCCCCCCCCACCCCC